>NW_026961642.1:300000-568160 GCF_963924245.1 Chroicocephalus ridibundus
TAAACATAATCCTCACTTTTCCCTCCTGGCACTTTCCCTGTAGGAGATACCGCAAGACGTTTCTGTATATTGGGCACAGCGCTCTGCAGGGTGTTAGCAGAGAGTTTCCCGGGACAGTGAAACCCTATATCAGAGACACTGAGAAGAAGCCCCAATGTTCCCTCCAGGCACTTTCAGTGTGGGTGCCTTCTCCACGTGGTTCCTGGTTTCACTGCAGCTCTGAAGAGAATGTTAGCAAAGAGGTAATCGGGACAGTGCAAACAGTACTCAAAGACAGGGAGAGCAAGCTCTACATTACTCTCTTGGCAATATGGATGTGGGACATACAGCGAGATGTTTGCTGCTTTTGCGTTTGGCTGTTGGGAGATTTACAGCACAAAGATATCTAGTTGATTTGAAGCAGTTCCGAGAAAGTCTAAACATAATCCTCACTTTTCCCTCCTGGCACTTTCCCTGTAGGGGATACCGCAAGACATTTCTGTATATTGGGCACAGCGCTGTGCAGGGTGTTAGCAGAGACTTTCCCGGGACAGTGAAACCCTATATCAGAGACACTGAGAAGAAGCCCCAATGTTCCCTCCAGGCACTTTCAGTGTGGGTGCCTTCTCCACGTGGTTCCTGGTTTCACAGCAGCTCTGAAGAGAATGTTAGCAAAGAGGTAATTGGGACAGCGCAAACAGTACTCAAAGACAGGGAGAGCAAGCTCTCTCTTGGCACTTTGGATGTGGGACATACAGTGAGATGTTTGCTGCTTTTACATTTGGCTGTTGGGAGATTTACAGCACAAAGATATCTAGTTGATTTGAAGCAGTTCCGAGAAAGTCTAAACATAATCCTCACTTTTCCCTCCTGGCACTTTCCCTGTAGGAGATACCGCAAGACGTTTCTGTATATTGGGCACAGCGCTCTGCAGGGTGTTAGCAGAGAGTTTCCCGGGACAGTGAAACCCTATGTCAGAGACACTGAGAAGAAGCCCCAACGTTCCTTCCAGGCACTTTCAGTGTGGGTGCCTTCTCCACGTGGTTCCTGGTTTCACTGCAGCTCTGAAGAGAATGTTAGCAAAGAGGTAATCGGGACAGTGCAAACAGTACTCAAAGACAGGGAGAGCAAGCTCTCTCTTGGCACTTTGGATGTGGGACATACAGCGAGATGTTTGCTGCTTTTACATTTGGCTGTTGGGAGATTTACAGCACAAAGATATCTAGTTGATTTGAAGCAGTTCCGAGAAAGTCTAAACATAATCCTCACTTTTCCCTCCTGGCACTTTCCCTGTAGGAGATACCGCAAGACGTTTCTGTATATTGGGCACAGCGCTCTGCAGGGTGTTAGCAGAGAGTTTCCCGGGACAGTGAAACCCTATATCAGAGACACTGAGAAGAAGCCCCAATGTTCCCTCCAGGCACTTTCAGTGTGGGTGCCTTCTCCACGTGGTTCCTGGTTTCACTGCAGCTCTGAAGAGAATGTTAGCAAAGAGGTAATCGGGACAGTGCAAACAGTACTCAAAGACAGGGAGAGCAAGCTCTACATTACTCTCTTGGCACTTTGGATGTGGGACATACAGCGAGATGTTTGCTGCTTTTACATTTGGCTGTTGGGAGATTTACAGCACAAAGATATCTAGTTGATTTGAAGCAGTTCCGAGAAAGTCTAAACATAATCCTCACTTTTCCCTCCTGGCACTTTCCCTGTAGGAGATACCGCAAGACGTTTCTGTATATTGGGCACAGCGCTCTGCAGGGTGTTAGCAGAGAGTTTCCCGGGACAGTGAAACCCTATATCAGAGACACTGAGAAGAAGCCCCAACGTTCCTTCCAGGCACTTTCAGTGTGGGTGCCTTCTCCACGTGGTTCCTGGTTTCACTGCAGCTCTGAAGAGAATGTTAGCAAAGAGGTAATCGGGACAGTGCAAACAGTACTCAAAGACAGGGAGAGCAAGCTCTCTCTTGGCACTTTGGATGTGGGACATACAGCGAGATGTTTGCTGCTTTTACATTTGGCTGTTGGGAGATTTACAGCACAAAGATATCTAGTTGATTTGAAGCAGTTCCGAGAAAGTCTAAACATAATCCTCACTTTTCCCTCCTGGCACTTTCCCTGTAGGAGATACCGCAAGACGTTTCTGTATATTGGGCACAGCGCTCTGCAGGGTGTTAGCAGAGAGTTTCCCGGGACAATGAAACCCTATATCAGAGACACTGAGAAGAAGCCCCAACGTTCCTTCCAGGCACTTTCAGTGTGGGTGCCTTCTCCACGTGGTTCCTGGTTTCACTGCAGCTCTGAAGAGAATGTTAGCAAAGAGGTAATCGGGACAGTGCAAACAGTACTCAAAGACAGGGAGAGCAAGCTCTCTCTTGGCACTTTGGATGTGGGACATACAGCGAGATGTTTGCTGCTTTTACATTTGGCTGTTGGGAGATTTACAGCACAAAGATATCTAGTTGATTTGAAGCAGTTCCGAGAAAGTCTAAACATAATCCTCACTTTTCCCTCCTGGCACTTTCCCTGTAGGAGATACCGCAAGACGTTTCTGTATATTGGGCACAGCGCTCTGCAGGGTGTTAGCAGAGAGTTTCCCGGGACAGTGAAACCCTATATCAGAGACACTGAGAAGAAGCCCCAATGTTCCCTCCAGGCACTTTCAGTGTGGGTGCCTTCTCCACGTGGTTCCTGGTTTCACAGCAGCTCTGAAGAGAATGTTAGCAAAGAGGTAATCGGGACAGTGCAAACAGTACTCAAAGACAGGGAGAGCAAGCTCTCTCTTGGCACTTTGGATGTGGGACATACAGCGAGATGTTTGCTGCTTTTACATTTGGCTGTTGGGAGATTTACAGCACAAAGATATCTAGTTGATTTGAAGCAGTTCCGAGAAAGTCTAAACATAATCCTCACTTTTCCCTCCTGGCACTTTCCCTGTAGGAGATACCGCAAGACGTTTCTGTATATTGGGCACAGCGCTCTGCAGGGTGTTAGCAGAGAGTTTCCCGGGACAGTGAAACCCTATATCAGAGACACTGAGAAGAAGCCCCAACGTTCCTTCCAGGCACTTTCAGTGTGGGTGCCTTCTCCACGTGGTTCCTGGTTTCACTGCAGCTCTGAAGAGAATGTTAGCAAAGAGGTAATCGGGACAGTGCAAACAGTACTCAAAGACAGGGAGAGCAAGCTCTCTCTTGGCACTTTGGATGTGGGACATACAGCGAGATGTTTGCTGCTTTTACATTTGGCTGTTGGGAGATTTACAGCACAAAGATATCTAGTTGATTTGAAGCAGTTCCGAGAAAGTCTAAACATAATCCTCACTTTTCCCTCCTGGCACTTTCCCTGTAGGAGATACCGCAAGACGTTTCTGTATATTGGGCACAGCGCTCTGCAGGGTGTTAGCAGAGAGTTTCCCGGGACAGTGAAACCCTATATCAGAGACACTGAGAAGAAGCCCCAATGTTCCCTCCAGGCACTTTCAGTGTGGGTGCCTTCTCCACGTGGTTCCTGGTTTCACAGCAGCTCTGAAGAGAATGTTAGCAAAGAGGTAATCGGGACAGTGCAAACAGTACTCAAAGACAGGGAGAGCAAGCTCTCTCTTGGCACTTTGGATGTGGGACATACAGCGAGATGTTTGCTGCTTTTACATTTGGCTGTTGGGAGATTTACAGCACAAAGATATCTAGTTGATTTGAAGCAGTTCCGAGAAAGTCTAAACATAATCCTCACTTTTCCCTCCTGGCACTTTCCCTGTAGGAGATACCGCAAGACGTTTCTGTATATTGGGCACAGCGCTCTGCAGGGTGTTAGCAGAGAGTTTCCCGGGACAGTGAAACCCTATATCAGAGACACTGAGAAGAAGCCCCAATGTTCCCTCCAGGCACTTTCAGTGTGGGTGCCTTCTCCACGTGGTTCCTGGTTTCACTGCAGCTCTGAAGAGAATGTTAGCAAAGAGGTAATCGGGACAGTGCAAACAGTACTCAAAGACAGGGAGAGCAAGCTCTACATTACTCTCTTGGCACTTTGGATGTGGGACATACAGCGAGATGTTTGCTGCTTTTGCGTTTGGCTGTTGGGAGATTTACAGCACAAAGATATCTAGTTGATTTGAAGCAGTTCCGAGAAAGTCTAAACATAATCCTCACTTTTCCCTCCTGGCACTTTCCCTGTAGGAGATACCGCAAGACGTTTCTGTATATTGGGCACAGCGCTCTGCAGGGTGTTAGCAGAGAGTTTCCCGGGACAGTGAAACCCTATATCAGAGACACTGAGAAGAAGCCCCAATGTTCCCTCCAGGCACTTTCAGTGTGGGTGCCTTCTCCACGTGGTTCCTGGTTTCACTGCAGCTCTGAAGAGAATGTTAGCAAAGAGGTAATCGGGACAGTGCAAACAGTACTCAAAGACAGGGAGAGCAAGCTCTACATTACTCTCTTGGCACTTTGGATGTGGGACATACAGCGAGATGTTTGCTGCTTTTGCGTTTGGCTGTTGGGAGATTTACAGCACAAAGATATCTAGTTGATTTGAAGCAGTTCCGAGAAAGTCTAAACATAATCCTCACTTTTCCCTCCTGGCACTTTCCCTGTAGGAGATACCGCAAGACGTTTCTGTATATTGGGCACAGCGCTCTGCAGGGTGTTAGCAGAGACTTTCCCGGGACAGTGAAACCCTATGTCAGAGACACTGAGAAGAAGCCCCAACGTTCCTTCCAGGCACTTTCAGTGTGGGTGCCTTCTCCACGTGGTTCCTGGTTTCACTGCAGCTCTGAAGAGAATGTTAGCAAAGAGGTAATCGGGACAGTGCAAACAGTACTCAAAGACAGGGAGAGCAAGCTCTCTCTTGGCACTTTGGATGTGGGACATACAGCGAGATGTTTGCTGCTTTTACATTTGGCTGTTGGGAGATTTACAGCACAAAGATATCTAGTTGATTTGAAGCAGTTCCGAGAAAGTCTAAACATAATCCTCACTTTTCCCTCCTGGCACTTTCCCTGTAGGAGATACCGCAAGACGTTTCTGTATATTGGGCACAGCGCTCTGCAGGGTGTTAGCAGAGAGTTTCCCGGGACAGTGAAACCCTATATCAGAGACACTGAGAAGAAGCCCCAATGTTCCCTCCAGGCACTTTCAGTGTGGGTGCCTTCTCCACGTGGTTCCTGGTTTCACTGCAGCTCTGAAGAGAATGTTAGCAAAGAGGTAATCGGGACAGTGCAAACAGTACTCAAAGACAGGGAGAGCAAGCTCTCTCTTGGCACTTTGGATGTGGGACATACAGCGAGATGTTTGCTGCTTTTACATTTGGCTGTTGGGAGATTTACAGCACAAAGATATCTAGTTGATTTGAAGCAGTTCCGAGAAAGTCTAAACATAATCCTCACTTTTCCCTCCTGGCACTTTCCCTGTAGGAGATACCGCAAGACGTTTCTGTATATTGGGCACAGCGCTCTGCAGGGTGTTAGCAGAGAGTTTCCCGGGACAGTGAAACCCTATATCAGAGACACTGAGAAGAAGCCCCAATGTTCCCTCCAGGCACTTTCAGTGTGGGTGCCTTCTCCACGTGGTTCCTGGTTTCACTGCAGCTCTGAAGAGAATGTTAGCAAAGGGGTAATCGGGACAGCGCAAACAGTACTCAAAGACAGGGAGAGCAAGCTCTCTCTTGGCACTTTGGATGTGGGACATACAGCGAGATGTTTGCTGCTTTTACATTTGGCTGTTGGGAGATTTACAGCACAAAGATATCTAGTTGATTTGAAGCAGTTCCGAGAAAGTCTAAACATAATCCTCACTTTTCCCTCCTGGCACTTTCCCTGTAGGAGATACCGCAAGACGTTTCTGTATATTGGGCACAGCGCTGTGCAGGGTGTTAGCAGAGAGTTTCCCGGGACAGTGAAACCCTATATCAGAGACACTGAGAAGAAGCCCCAATGTTCCCTCCAGGCACTTTCAGTGTGGGTGCCTTCTCCACGTGGTTCCTGGTTTCACTGCAGCTCTGAAGAGAATGTTAGCAAAGAGGTAATCGGGACAGTGCAAACAGTACTCAAAGACAGGGAGAGCAAGCTCTACATTACTCTCTTGGCACTTTGGATGTGGGACATACAGCGAGATGTTTGCTGCTTTTGCGTTTGGCTGTTGGGAGATTTACAGCACAAAGATATCTAGTTGATTTGAAGCAGTTCCGAGAAAGTCTAAACATAATCCTCACTTTTCCCTCCTGGCACTTTCCCTGTAGGAGATACCGCAAGACGTTTCTGTATATTGGGCACAGCGCTCTGCAGGGTGTTAGCAGAGACTTTCCCGGGACAGTGAAACCCTATGTCAGAGACACTGAGAAGAAGCCCCAACGTTCCTTCCAGGCACTTTCAGTGTGGGTGCCTTCTCCACGTGGTTCCTGGTTTCACTGCAGCTCTGAAGAGAATGTTAGCAAAGAGGTAATCGGGACAGTGCAAACAGTACTCAAAGACAGGGAGAGCAAGCTCTCTCTTGGCACTTTGGATGTGGGACATACAGCGAGATGTTTGCTGCTTTTACATTTGGCTGTTGGGAGATTTACAGCACAAAGATATCTAGTTGATTTGAAGCAGTTCCGAGAAAGTCTAAACATAATCCTCACTTTTCCCTCCTGGCACTTTCCCTGTAGGAGATACCGCAAGACGTTTCTGTATATTGGGCACAGCGCTCTGCAGGGTGTTAGCAGAGAGTTTCCCGGGACAGTGAAACCCTATATCAGAGACACTGAGAAGAAGCCCCAATGTTCCCTCCAGGCACTTTCAGTGTGGGTGCCTTCTCCACGTGGTTCCTGGTTTCACTGCAGCTCTGAAGAGAATGTTAGCAAAGAGGTAATCGGGACAGTGCAAACAGTACTCAAAGACAGGGAGAGCAAGCTCTACATTACTCTCTTGGCACTTTGGATGTGGGACATACAGCGAGATGTTTGCTGCTTTTGCGTTTGGCTGTTGGGAGATTTACAGCACAAAGATATCTAGTTGATTTGAAGCAGTTCCGAGAAAGTCTAAACATAATCCTCACTTTTCCCTCCTGGCACTTTCCCTGTAGGGGATACCGCAAGACGTTTCTGTATATTGGGCACAGCGCTGTGCAGGGTGTTAGCAGAGACTTTCCCGGGGCAGTGAAACCCTATGTCAGAGACACTGAGAAGAAGCCCCAATGTTCCCTCCAGGCACTTTCAGTGTGGGTGCCTTCTCCACGTGGTTCCTGGTTTCACTGCAGCTCTGAAGAGAATGTTAGCAAAGGGGTAATTGGGACAGTGCAAACAGTACTCAAAGACAGGGAGAGCAAGCTCTCTCTTGGCACTTTGGATGTGGGACATACAGCGAGATGTTTGCTGCTTTTACATTTGGCTGTTGGGAGATTTACAGCACAAAGATATCTAGTTGATTTGAAGCAGTTCCGAGAAAGTCTAAACATAATCCTCACTTTTCCCTCCTGGCACTTTCCCTGTAGGAGATACCGCAAGACGTTTCTGTATATTGGGCACAGCGCTCTGCAGGGTGTTAGCAGAGAGTTTCCCGGGACAGTGAAACCCTATATCAGAGACACTGAGAAGAAGCCCCAGTGTTCCCTCCAGGCACTTTCAGTGTGGGTGCCTTCTCCACGTGGTTCCTGGTTTCACTGCAGCTCTGAAGAGAATGTTAGCAAAGAGGTAATCGGGACAGTGCAAACAGTACTCAAAGACAGGGAGAGCAAGCTCTCTCTTGGCACTTTGGATGTGGGACATACAGCGAGATGTTTGCTGCTTTTACATTTGGCTGTTGGGAGATTTACAGCACAAAGATATCTAGTTGATTTGAAGCAGTTCCGAGAAAGTCTAAACATAATCCTCACTTTTCCCTCCTGGCACTTTCCCTGTAGGAGATACCGCAAGACGTTTCTGTATATTGGGCACAGCGCTCTGCAGGGTGTTAGCAGAGAGTTTCCCGGGACAGTGAAACCCTATGTCAGAGACACTGAGAAGAAGCCCCAATGTTCCCTCCAGGCACTTTCATTGTGGGTGCCTTCTCCACGTGGTTCCTGGTTTCACTGCAGCTCTGAAGAGAATGTTAGCAAAGAGGTAATCGGGACAGTGCAAACAGTACTCAAAGACAGGGAGAGCAAGCTCTACATTACTCTCTTGGCACTTTGGATGTGGGACATACAGCGAGATGTTTGCTGCTTTTACATTTGGCTGTTGGGAGATTTACAGCACAAAGATATCTAGTTGATTTGAAGCAGTTCCGAGAAAGTCTAAACATAATCCTCACTTTTCCCTCCTGGCACTTTCCCTGTAGGAGATACCGCAAGACATTTCTGTATATTGGGCACAGCGCTGTGCAGGGTGTTAGCAGAGACTTTCCCGGGACAGTGAAACCCTATATCAGAGACACTGAGAAGAAGCCCCAATGTTCCCTCCAGGCACTTTCAGTGTGGGTGCCTTCTCCACGTGGTTCCTGGTTTCACAGCAGCTCTGAAGAGAATGTTAGCAAAGAGGTAATCGGGACAGTGCAAACAGTACTCAAAGACAGGGAGAGCAAGCTCTCTCTTGGCACTTTGGATGTGGGACATACAGCGAGATGTTTGCTGCTTTTACATTTGGCTGTTGGGAGATTTACAGCACAAAGATATCTAGTTGATTTGAAGCAGTTCCGAGAAAGTCTAAACATAATCCTCACTTTTCCCTCCTGGCACTTTCCCTGTAGGAGATACCGCAAGACGTTTCTGTATATTGGGCACAGCGCTCTGCAGGGTGTTAGCAGAGAGTTTCCCGGGACAGTGAAACCCTATATCAGAGACACTGAGAAGAAGCCCCAATGTTCCTTCCAGGCACTTTCAGTGTGGGTGCCTTCTCCACGTGGTTCCTGGTTTCACAGCAGCTCTGAAGAGAATGTTAGCAAAGAGGTAATCGGGACAGTGCAAACAGTACTCAAAGACAGGGAGAGCAAGCTCTCTCTTGGCACTTTGGATGTGGGACATACAGCGAGATGTTTGCTGCTTTTACATTTGGCTGTTGGGAGATTTACAGCACAAAGATATCTAGTTGATTTGAAGCAGTTCCGAGAAAGTCTAAACATAATCCTCACTTTTCCCTCCTGGCACTTTCCCTGTAGGAGATACCGCAAGACGTTTCTGTATATTGGGCACAGCGCTCTGCAGGGTGTTAGCAGAGAGTTTCCCGGGACAGTGAAACCCTATATCAGAGACACTGAGAAGAAGCCCCAATGTTCCCTCCAGGCACTTTCAGTGTGGGTGCCTTCTCCACGTGGTTCCTGGTTTCACTGCAGCTCTGAAGAGAATGTTAGCAAAGAGGTAATCGGGACAGTGCAAACAGTACTCAAAGACAGGGAGAGCAAGCTCTACATTACTCTCTTGGCACTTTGGATGTGGGACATACAGCGAGATGTTTGCTGCTTTTACATTTGGCTGTTGGGAGATTTACAGCACAAAGATATCTAGTTGATTTGAAGCAGTTCCGAGAAAGTCTAAACATAATCCTCACTTTTCCCTCCTGGCACTTTCCCTGTAGGAGATACCGCAAGACGTTTCTGTATATTGGGCACAGCGCTCTGCAGGGTGTTAGCAGAGAGTTTCCCGGGACAGTGAAACCCTATATCAGAGACACTGAGAAGAAGCCCCAACGTTCCTTCCAGGCACTTTCAGTGTGGGTGCCTTCTCCACGTGGTTCCTGATTTCACTGCAGCTCTGAAGAGAATGTTAGCAAAGAGGTAATCGGGACAGTGCAAACAGTACTCAAAGACAGGGAGAGCAAGCTCTCTCTTGGCACTTTGGATGTGGGACATACAGCGAGATGTTTGCTGCTTTTACATTTGGCTGTTGGGAGATTTACAGCACAAAGATATCTAGTTGATTTGAAGCAGTTCCGAGAAAGTCTAAACATAATCCTCACTTTTCCCTCCTGGCACTTTCCCTGTAGGAGATACCGCAAGACGTTTCTGTATATTGGGCACAGCGCTCTGCAGGGTGTTAGCAGAGAGTTTCCCGGGACAGTGAAACCCTATATCAGAGACACTGAGAAGAAGCCCCAACGTTCCTTCCAGGCACTTTCAGTGTGGGTGCCTTCTCCACGTGGTTCCTGGTTTCACTGCAGCTCTGAAGAGAATGTTAGCAAAGAGGTAATCGGGACAGTGCAAACAGTACTCAAAGACAGGGAGAGCAAGCTCTCTCGGCACTTTGGATGTGGGACATACAGCGAGATGTTTGCTGCTTTTACATTTGGCTGTTGGGAGATTTACAGCACAAAGATATCTAGTTGATTTGAAGCAGTTCCGAGAAAGTCTAAACATAATCCTCACTTTTCCCTCCTGGCACTTTCCCTGTAGGAGATACCGCAAGACGTTTCTGTATATTGGGCACAGCGCTCTGCAGGGTGTTAGCAGAGAGTTTCCCGGGACAGTGAAACCCTATATCAGAGACACTGAGAAGAAGCCCCAATGTTCCCTCCAGGCACTTTCAGTGTGGGTGCCTTCTCCACGTGGTTCCTGGTTTCACTGCAGCTCTGAAGAGAATGTTAGCAAAGAGGTAATCGGGACAGTGCAAACAGTACTCAAAGACAGGGAGAGCAAGCTCTACATTACTCTCTTGGCAATATGGATGTGGGACATACAGCGAGATGTTTGCTGCTTTTACATTTGGCTGTTGGGAGATTTACAGCACAAAGATATCTAGTTGATTTGAAGCAGTTCCGAGAAAGTCTAAACATAATCCTCACTTTTCCCTCCTGGCACTTTCCCTGTAGGGGATACCGCAAGACATTTCTGTATATTGGGCACAGCGCTGTGCAGGGTGTTAGCAGAGACTTTCCCGGGACAGTGAAACCCTATATCAGAGACACTGAGAAGAAGCCCCAATGTTCCCTCCAGGCACTTTCAGTGTGGGTGCCTTCTCCACGTGGTTCCTGGTTTCACAGCAGCTCTGAAGAGAATGTTAGCAAAGAGGTAATTGGGACAGCGCAAACAGTACTCAAAGACAGGGAGAGCAAGCTCTCTCTTGGCACTTTGGATGTGGGACATACAGCGAGATGTTTGCTGCTTTTACATTTGGCTGTTGGGAGATTTACAGCACAAAGATATCTAGTTGATTTGAAGCAGTTCCGAGAAAGTCTAAACATAATCCTCACTTTTCCCTCCTGGCACTTTCCCTGTAGGAGATACCGCAAGACGTTTCTGTATATTGGGCACAGCGCTCTGCAGGGTGTTAGCAGAGAGTTTCCCGGGACAGTGAAACCCTATATCAGAGACACTGAGAAGAAGCCCCAATGTTCCCTCCAGGCACTTTCAGTGTGGGTGCCTTCTCCACGTGGTTCCTGGTTTCACAGCAGCTCTGAAGAGAATGTTAGCAAAGAGGTAATCGGGACAGTGCAAACAGTACTCAAAGACAGGGAGAGCAAGCTCTCTCTTGGCACTTTGGATGTGGGACATACAGCGAGATGTTTGCTGCTTTTACATTTGGCTGTTGGGAGATTTACAGCACAAAGATATCTAGTTGATTTGAAGCAGTTCCGAGAAAGTCTAAACATAATCCTCACTTTTCCCTCCTGGCACTTTCCCTGTAGGAGATACCGCAAGACGTTTCTGTATATTGGGCACAGCGCTCTGCAGGGTGTTAGCAGAGAGTTTCCCGGGACAGTGAAACCCTATATCAGAGACACTGAGAAGAAGCCCCAATGTTCCCTCCAGGCACTTTCAGTGTGGGTGCCTTCTCCACGTGGTTCCTGGTTTCACTGCAGCTCTGAAGAGAATGTTAGCAAAGAGGTAATCGGGACAGTGCAAACAGTACTCAAAGACAGGGAGAGCAAGCTCTACATTACTCTCTTGGCACTTTGGATGTGGGACATACAGCGAGATGTTTGCTGCTTTTGCGTTTGGCTGTTGGGAGATTTACAGCACAAAGATATCTAGTTGATTTGAAGCAGTTCCGAGAAAGTCTAAACATAATCCTCACTTTTCCCTCCTGGCACTTTCCCTGTAGGAGATACCGCAAGACGTTTCTGTATATTGGGCACAGCGCTCTGCAGGGTGTTAGCAGAGAGTTTCCCGGGACAGTGAAACCCTATATCAGAGACACTGAGAAGAAGCCCCAATGTTCCCTCCAGGCACTTTCAGTGTGGGTGCCTTCTCCACGTGGTTCCTGGTTTCACTGCAGCTCTGAAGAGAATGTTAGCAAAGAGGTAATCGGGACAGTGCAAACAGTACTCAAAGACAGGGAGAGCAAGCTCTACATTACTCTCTTGGCACTTTGGATGTGGGACATACAGCGAGATGTTTGCTGCTTTTGCGTTTGGCTGTTGGGAGATTTACAGCACAAAGATATCTAGTTGATTTGAAGCAGTTCCGAGAAAGTCTAAACATAATCCTCACTTTTCCCTCCTGGCACTTTCCCTGTAGGAGATACCGCAAGACGTTTCTGTATATTGGGCACAGCGCTCTGCAGGGTGTTAGCAGAGACTTTCCCGGGACAGTGAAACCCTATATCAGAGACACTGAGAAGAAGCCCCAACGTTCCTTCCAGGCACTTTCAGTGTGGGTGCCTTCTCCACGTGGTTCCTGGTTTCACTGCAGCTCTGAAGAGAATGTTAGCAAAGAGGTAATCGGGACAGTGCAAACAGTACTCAAAGACAGGGAGAGCAAGCTCTCTCTTGGCACTTTGGATGTGGGACATACAGCGAGATGTTTGCTGCTTTTACATTTGGCTGTTGGGAGATTTACAGCACAAAGATATCTAGTTGATTTGAAGCAGTTCCGAGAAAGTCTAAACATAATCCTCACTTTTCCCTCCTGGCACTTTCCCTGTAGGAGATACCGCAAGACGTTTCTGTATATTGGGCACAGCGCTCTGCAGGGTGTTAGCAGAGAGTTTCCCGGGACAGTGAAACCCTATATCAGAGACACTGAGAAGAAGCCCCAATGTTCCCTCCAGGCACTTTCAGTGTGGGTGCCTTCTCCACGTGGTTCCTGGTTTCACTGCAGCTCTGAAGAGAATGTTAGCAAAGAGGTAATCGGGACAGTGCAAACAGTACTCAAAGACAGGGAGAGCAAGCTCTCTCTTGGCACTTTGGATGTGGGACATACAGCGAGATGTTTGCTGCTTTTACATTTGGCTGTTGGGAGATTTACAGCACAAAGATATCTAGTTGATTTGAAGCAGTTCCGAGAAAGTCTAAACATAATCCTCACTTTTCCCTCCTGGCACTTTCCCTGTAGGAGATACCGCAAGACGTTTCTGTATATTGGGCACAGCGCTCTGCAGGGTGTTAGCAGAGAGTTTCCCGGGACAGTGAAACCCTATATCAGAGACACTGAGAAGAAGCCCCAATGTTCCCTCCAGGCACTTTCAGTGTGGGTGCCTTCTCCACGTGGTTCCTGGTTTCACTGCAGCTCTGAAGAGAATGTTAGCAAAGGGGTAATCGGGACAGCGCAAACAGTACTCAAAGACAGGGAGAGCAAGCTCTCTCTTGGCACTTTGGATGTGGGACATACAGCGAGATGTTTGCTGCTTTTACATTTGGCTGTTGGGAGATTTACAGCACAAAGATATCTAGTTGATTTGAAGCAGTTCCGAGAAAGTCTAAACATAATCCTCACTTTTCCCTCCTGGCACTTTCCCTGTAGGAGATACCGCAAGACGTTTCTGTATATTGGGCACAGCGCTCTGCAGGGTGTTAGCAGAGAGTTTCCCGGGACAGTGAAACCCTATATCAGAGACACTGAGAAGAAGCCCCAATGTTCCCTCCAGGCACTTTCAGTGTGGGTGCCTTCTCCACGTGGTTCCTGGTTTCACTGCAGCTCTGAAGAGAATGTTAGCAAAGAGGTAATCGGGACAGTGCAAACAGTACTCAAAGACAGGGAGAGCAAGCTCTACATTACTCTCTTGGCACTTTGGATGTGGGACATACAGCGAGATGTTTGCTGCTTTTGCGTTTGGCTGTTGGGAGATTTACAGCACAAAGATATCTAGTTGATTTGAAGCAGTTCCGAGAAAGTCTAAACATAATCCTCACTTTTCCCTCCTGGCACTTTCCCTGTAGGAGATACCGCAAGACGTTTCTGTATATTGGGCACAGCGCTCTGCAGGGTGTTAGCAGAGACTTTCCCGGGACAGTGAAACCCTATGTCAGAGACACTGAGAAGAAGCCCCAACGTTCCTTCCAGGCACTTTCAGTGTGGGTGCCTTCTCCACGTGGTTCCTGGTTTCACTGCAGCTCTGAAGAGAATGTTAGCAAAGAGGTAATCGGGACAGTGCAAACAGTACTCAAAGACAGGGAGAGCAAGCTCTCTCTTGGCACTTTGGATGTGGGACATACAGCGAGATGTTTGCTGCTTTTACATTTGGCTGTTGGGAGATTTACAGCACAAAGATATCTAGTTGATTTGAAGCAGTTCCGAGAAAGTCTAAACATAATCCTCACTTTTCCCTCCTGGCACTTTCCCTGTAGGAGATACCGCAAGACGTTTCTGTATATTGGGCACAGCGCTCTGCAGGGTGTTAGCAGAGAGTTTCCCGGGACAGTGAAACCCTATATCAGAGACACTGAGAAGAAGCCCCAATGTTCCCTCCAGGCACTTTCAGTGTGGGTGCCTTCTCCACGTGGTTCCTGGTTTCACTGCAGCTCTGAAGAGAATGTTAGCAAAGAGGTAATCGGGACAGTGCAAACAGTACTCAAAGACAGGGAGAGCAAGCTCTACATTACTCTCTTGGCACTTTGGATGTGGGACATACAGCGAGATGTTTGCTGCTTTTGCGTTTGGCTGTTGGGAGATTTACAGCACAAAGATATCTAGTTGATTTGAAGCAGTTCCGAGAAAGTCTAAACATAATCCTCACTTTTCCCTCCTGGCACTTTCCCTGTAGGGGATACCGCAAGACGTTTCTGTATATTGGGCACAGCGCTGTGCAGGGTGTTAGCAGAGACTTTCCCGGGGCAGTGAAACCCTATGTCAGAGACACTGAGAAGAAGCCCCAATGTTCCCTCCAGGCACTTTCAGTGTGGGTGCCTTCTCCACGTGGTTCCTGGTTTCACTGCAGCTCTGAAGAGAATGTTAGCAAAGGGGTAATTGGGACAGTGCAAACAGTACTCAAAGACAGGGAGAGCAAGCTCTCTCTTGGCACTTTGGATGTGGGACATACAGCGAGATGTTTGCTGCTTTTACATTTGGCTGTTGGGAGATTTACAGCACAAAGATATCTAGTTGATTTGAAGCAGTTCCGAGAAAGTCTAAACATAATCCTCACTTTTCCCTCCTGGCACTTTCCCTGTAGGAGATACCGCAAGACGTTTCTGTATATTGGGCACAGCGCTCTGCAGGGTGTTAGCAGAGAGTTTCCCGGGACAGTGAAACCCTATATCAGAGACACTGAGAAGAAGCCCCAGTGTTCCCTCCAGGCACTTTCAGTGTGGGTGCCTTCTCCACGTGGTTCCTGGTTTCACTGCAGCTCTGAAGAGAATGTTAGCAAAGAGGTAATCGGGACAGTGCAAACAGTACTCAAAGACAGGGAGAGCAAGCTCTCTCTTGGCACTTTGGATGTGGGACATACAGCGAGATGTTTGCTGCTTTTACATTTGGCTGTTGGGAGATTTACAGCACAAAGATATCTAGTTGATTTGAAGCAGTTCCGAGAAAGTCTAAACATAATCCTCACTTTTCCCTCCTGGCACTTTCCCTGTAGGAGATACCGCAAGACGTTTCTGTATATTGGGCACAGCGCTCTGCAGGGTGTTAGCAGAGAGTTTCCCGGGACAGTGAAACCCTATATCAGAGACACTGAGAAGAAGCCCCAATGTTCCCTCCAGGCACTTTCAGTGTGGGTGCCTTCTCCACGTGGTTCCTGGTTTCACTGCAGCTCTGAAGAGAATGTTAGCAAAGAGGTAATCGGGACAGTGCAAACAGTACTCAAAGACAGGGAGAGCAAGCTCTACATTACTCTCTTGGCACTTTGGATGTGGGACATACAGCGAGATGTTTGCTGCTTTTGCGTTTGGCTGTTGGGAGATTTACAGCACAAAGATATCTAGTTGATTTGAAGCAGTTCCGAGAAAGTCTAAACATAATCCTCACTTTTCCCTCCTGGCACTTTCCCTGTAGGAGATACCGCAAGACGTTTCTGTATATTGGGCACAGCGCTCTGCAGGGTGTTAGCAGAGACTTTCCCGGGACAGTGAAACCCTATGTCAGAGACACTGAGAAGAAGCCCCAACGTTCCTTCCAGGCACTTTCAGTGTGGGTGCCTTCTCCACGTGGTTCCTGGTTTCACTGCAGCTCTGAAGAGAATGTTAGCAAAGAGGTAATCGGGACAGTGCAAACAGTACTCAAAGACAGGGAGAGCAAGCTCTCTCTTGGCACTTTGGATGTGGGACATACAGCGAGATGTTTGCTGCTTTTACATTTGGCTGTTGGGAGATTTACAGCACAAAGATATCTAGTTGATTTGAAGCAGTTCCGAGAAAGTCTAAACATAATCCTCACTTTTCCCTCCTGGCACTTTCCCTGTAGGAGATACCGCAAGACGTTTCTGTATATTGGGCACAGCGCTCTGCAGGGTGTTAGCAGAGAGTTTCCCGGGACAGTGAAACCCTATATCAGAGACACTGAGAAGAAGCCCCAATGTTCCCTCCAGGCACTTTCAGTGTGGGTGCCTTCTCCACGTGGTTCCTGGTTTCACTGCAGCTCTGAAGAGAATGTTAGCAAAGAGGTAATCGGGACAGTGCAAACAGTACTCAAAGACAGGGAGAGCAAGCTCTACATTACTCTCTTGGCACTTTGGATGTGGGACATACAGCGAGATGTTTGCTGCTTTTGCGTTTGGCTGTTGGGAGATTTACAGCACAAAGATATCTAGTTGATTTGAAGCAGTTCCGAGAAAGTCTAAACATAATCCTCACTTTTCCCTCCTGGCACTTTCCCTGTAGGGGATACCGCAAGACGTTTCTGTATATTGGGCACAGCGCTGTGCAGGGTGTTAGCAGAGACTTTCCCGGGGCAGTGAAACCCTATGTCAGAGACACTGAGAAGAAGCCCCAATGTTCCCTCCAGGCACTTTCAGTGTGGGTGCCTTCTCCACGTGGTTCCTGGTTTCACTGCAGCTCTGAAGAGAATGTTAGCAAAGGGGTAATTGGGACAGTGCAAACAGTACTCAAAGACAGGGAGAGCAAGCTCTCTCTTGGCACTTTGGATGTGGGACATACAGCGAGATGTTTGCTGCTTTTACATTTGGCTGTTGGGAGATTTACAGCACAAAGATATCTAGTTGATTTGAAGCAGTTCCGAGAAAGTCTAAACATAATCCTCACTTTTCCCTCCTGGCACTTTCCCTGTAGGAGATACCGCAAGACGTTTCTGTATATTGGGCACAGCGCTCTGCAGGGTGTTAGCAGAGAGTTTCCCGGGACAGTGAAACCCTATATCAGAGACACTGAGAAGAAGCCCCAGTGTTCCCTCCAGGCACTTTCAGTGTGGGTGCCTTCTCCACGTGGTTCCTGGTTTCACTGCAGCTCTGAAGAGAATGTTAGCAAAGAGGTAATCGGGACAGTGCAAACAGTACTCAAAGACAGGGAGAGCAAGCTCTCTCTTGGCACTTTGGATGTGGGACATACAGCGAGATGTTTGCTGCTTTTACATTTGGCTGTTGGGAGATTTACAGCACAAAGATATCTAGTTGATTTGAAGCAGTTCCGAGAAAGTCTAAACATAATCCTCACTTTTCCCTCCTGGCACTTTCCCTGTAGGAGATACCGCAAGACGTTTCTGTATATTGGGCACAGCGCTCTGCAGGGTGTTAGCAGAGAGTTTCCCGGGACAGTGAAACCCTATGTCAGAGACACTGAGAAGAAGCCCCAATGTTCCCTCCAGGCACTTTCATTGTGGGTGCCTTCTCCACGTGGTTCCTGGTTTCACTGCAGCTCTGAAGAGAATGTTAGCAAAGAGGTAATCGGGACAGTGCAAACAGTACTCAAAGACAGGGAGAGCAAGCTCTACATTACTCTCTTGGCACTTTGGATGTGGGACATACAGCGAGATGTTTGCTGCTTTTACATTTGGCTGTTGGGAGATTTACAGCACAAAGATATCTAGTTGATTTGAAGCAGTTCCGAGAAAGTCTAAACATAATCCTCACTTTTCCCTCCTGGCACTTTCCCTGTAGGAGATACCGCAAGACGTTTCTGTATATTGGGCACAGCGCTGTGCAGGGTGTTAGCAGAGACTTTCCCGGGACAGTGAAACCCTATATCAGAGACACTGAGAAGAAGCCCCAACGTTCCTTCCAGGCACTTCCAGTGTGGGTGCCTTCTCCACGTGGTTCCTGGTTTCACTGCAGCTCTGAAGAGAATGTTAGCAAAGAGGTAATCGGGACAGTGCAAACAGTACTCAAAGACAGGGAGAGCAAGCTCTCTCTTGGCACTTTGGATGTGGGACATACAGCGAGATGTTTGCTGCTTTTACATTTGGCTGTTGGGAGATTTACAGCACAAAGATATCTAGTTGATTTGAAGCAGTTCCGAGAAAGTCTAAACATAATCCTCACTTTTCCCTCCTGGCACTTTCCCTGTAGGAGATACCGCAAGACGTTTCTGTATATTGGGCACAGCGCTCTGCAGGGTGTTAGCAGAGAGTTTCCCGGGACAGTGAAACCCTATATCAGAGACACTGAGAAGAAGCCCCAATGTTCCCTCCAGGCACTTTCAGTGTGGGTGCCTTCTCCACGTGGTTCCTGGTTTCACAGCAGCTCTGAAGAGAATGTTAGCAAAGAGGTAATCGGGACAGTGCAAACAGTACTCAAAGACAGGGAGAGCAAGCTCTCTCTTGGCACTTTGGATGTGGGACATACAGCGAGATGTTTGCTGCTTTTACATTTGGCTGTTGGGAGATTTACAGCACAAAGATATCTAGTTGATTTGAAGCAGTTCCGAGAAAGTCTAAACATAATCCTCACTTTTCCCTCCTGGCACTTTCCCTGTAGGAGATACCGCAAGACGTTTCTGTATATTGGGCACAGCGCTCTGCAGGGTGTTAGCAGAGAGTTTCCCGGGACAGTGAAACCCTATATCAGAGACACTGAGAAGAAGCCCCAATGTTCCTTCCAGGCACTTTCAGTGTGGGTGCCTTCTCCACGTGGTTCCTGGTTTCACAGCAGCTCTGAAGAGAATGTTAGCAAAGAGGTAATCGGGACAGTGCAAACAGTACTCAAAGACAGGGAGAGCAAGCTCTCTCTTGGCACTTTGGATGTGGGACATACAGCGAGATGTTTGCTGCTTTTACATTTGGCTGTTGGGAGATTTACAGCACAAAGATATCTAGTTGATTTGAAGCAGTTCCGAGAAAGTCTAAACATAATCCTCACTTTTCCCTCCTGGCACTTTCCCTGTAGGAGATACCGCAAGACGTTTCTGTATATTGGGCACAGCGCTCTGCAGGGTGTTAGCAGAGAGTTTCCCGGGACAGTGAAACCCTATATCAGAGACACTGAGAAGAAGCCCCAATGTTCCCTCCAGGCACTTTCAGTGTGGGTGCCTTCTCCACGTGGTTCCTGGTTTCACTGCAGCTCTGAAGAGAATGTTAGCAAAGAGGTAATCGGGACAGTGCAAACAGTACTCAAAGACAGGGAGAGCAAGCTCTACATTACTCTCTTGGCACTTTGGATGTGGGACATACAGCGAGATGTTTGCTGCTTTTACATTTGGCTGTTGGGAGATTTACAGCACAAAGATATCTAGTTGATTTGAAGCAGTTCCGAGAAAGTCTAAACATAATCCTCACTTTTCCCTCCTGGCACTTTCCCTGTAGGAGATACCGCAAGACGTTTCTGTATATTGGGCACAGCGCTCTGCAGGGTGTTAGCAGAGAGTTTCCCGGGACAGTGAAACCCTATATCAGAGACACTGAGAAGAAGCCCCAACGTTCCTTCCAGGCACTTTCAGTGTGGGTGCCTTCTCCACGTGGTTCCTGATTTCACTGCAGCTCTGAAGAGAATGTTAGCAAAGAGGTAATCGGGACAGTGCAAACAGTACTCAAAGACAGGGAGAGCAAGCTCTCTCTTGGCACTTTGGATGTGGGACATACAGCGAGATGTTTGCTGCTTTTACATTTGGCTGTTGGGAGATTTACAGCACAAAGATATCTAGTTGATTTGAAGCAGTTCCGAGAAAGTCTAAACATAATCCTCACTTTTCCCTCCTGGCACTTTCCCTGTAGGAGATACCGCAAGACGTTTCTGTATATTGGGCACAGCGCTCTGCAGGGTGTTAGCAGAGAGTTTCCCGGGACAGTGAAACCCTATATCAGAGACACTGAGAAGAAGCCCCAACGTTCCTTCCAGGCACTTTCAGTGTGGGTGCCTTCTCCACGTGGTTCCTGGTTTCACTGCAGCTCTGAAGAGAATGTTAGCAAAGAGGTAATCGGGACAGTGCAAACAGTACTCAAAGACAGGGAGAGCAAGCTCTCTCGGCACTTTGGATGTGGGACATACAGCGAGATGTTTGCTGCTTTTACATTTGGCTGTTGGGAGATTTACAGCACAAAGATATCTAGTTGATTTGAAGCAGTTCCGAGAAAGTCTAAACATAATCCTCACTTTTCCCTCCTGGCACTTTCCCTGTAGGAGATACCGCAAGACGTTTCTGTATATTGGGCACAGCGCTCTGCAGGGTGTTAGCAGAGAGTTTCCCGGGACAGTGAAACCCTATATCAGAGACACTGAGAAGAAGCCCCAATGTTCCCTCCAGGCACTTTCAGTGTGGGTGCCTTCTCCACGTGGTTCCTGGTTTCACTGCAGCTCTGAAGAGAATGTTAGCAAAGAGGTAATCGGGACAGTGCAAACAGTACTCAAAGACAGGGAGAGCAAGCTCTACATTACTCTCTTGGCAATATGGATGTGGGACATACAGCGAGATGTTTGCTGCTTTTACATTTGGCTGTTGGGAGATTTACAGCACAAAGATATCTAGTTGATTTGAAGCAGTTCCGAGAAAGTCTAAACATAATCCTCACTTTTCCCTCCTGGCACTTTCCCTGTAGGGGATACCGCAAGACATTTCTGTATATTGGGCACAGCGCTGTGCAGGGTGTTAGCAGAGACTTTCCCGGGACAGTGAAACCCTATATCAGAGACACTGAGAAGAAGCCCCAATGTTCCCTCCAGGCACTTTCAGTGTGGGTGCCTTCTCCACGTGGTTCCTGGTTTCACAGCAGCTCTGAAGAGAATGTTAGCAAAGAGGTAATTGGGACAGCGCAAACAGTACTCAAAGACAGGGAGAGCAAGCTCTCTCTTGGCACTTTGGATGTGGGACATACAGCGAGATGTTTGCTGCTTTTACATTTGGCTGTTGGGAGATTTACAGCACAAAGATATCTAGTTGATTTGAAGCAGTTCCGAGAAAGTCTAAACATAATCCTCACTTTTCCCTCCTGGCACTTTCCCTGTAGGAGATACCGCAAGACGTTTCTGTATATTGGGCACAGCGCTCTGCAGGGTGTTAGCAGAGAGTTTCCCGGGACAGTGAAACCCTATGTCAGAGACACTGAGAAGAAGCCCCAACGTTCCTTCCAGGCACTTTCAGTGTGGGTGCCTTCTCCACGTGGTTCCTGGTTTCACTGCAGCTCTGAAGAGAATGTTAGCAAAGAGGTAATCGGGACAGTGCAAACAGTACTCAAAGACAGGGAGAGCAAGCTCTCTCTTGGCACTTTGGATGTGGGACATACAGCGAGATGTTTGCTGCTTTTACATTTGGCTGTTGGGAGATTTACAGCACAAAGATATCTAGTTGATTTGAAGCAGTTCCGAGAAAGTCTAAACATAATCCTCACTTTTCCCTCCTGGCACTTTCCCTGTAGGAGATACCGCAAGACGTTTCTGTATATTGGGCACAGCGCTCTGCAGGGTGTTAGCAGAGAGTTTCCCGGGACAGTGAAACCCTATATCAGAGACACTGAGAAGAAGCCCCAATGTTCCCTCCAGGCACTTTCAGTGTGGGTGCCTTCTCCACGTGGTTCCTGGTTTCACTGCAGCTCTGAAGAGAATGTTAGCAAAGAGGTAATCGGGACAGTGCAAACAGTACTCAAAGACAGGGAGAGCAAGCTCTACATTACTCTCTTGGCACTTTGGATGTGGGACATACAGCGAGATGTTTGCTGCTTTTACATTTGGCTGTTGGGAGATTTACAGCACAAAGATATCTAGTTGATTTGAAGCAGTTCCGAGAAAGTCTAAACATAATCCTCACTTTTCCCTCCTGGCACTTTCCCTGTAGGAGATACCGCAAGACGTTTCTGTATATTGGGCACAGCGCTCTGCAGGGTGTTAGCAGAGAGTTTCCCGGGACAGTGAAACCCTATATCAGAGACACTGAGAAGAAGCCCCAACGTTCCTTCCAGGCACTTTCAGTGTGGGTGCCTTCTCCACGTGGTTCCTGGTTTCACTGCAGCTCTGAAGAGAATGTTAGCAAAGAGGTAATCGGGACAGTGCAAACAGTACTCAAAGACAGGGAGAGCAAGCTCTCTCTTGGCACTTTGGATGTGGGACATACAGCGAGATGTTTGCTGCTTTTACATTTGGCTGTTGGGAGATTTACAGCACAAAGATATCTAGTTGATTTGAAGCAGTTCCGAGAAAGTCTAAACATAATCCTCACTTTTCCCTCCTGGCACTTTCCCTGTAGGAGATACCGCAAGACGTTTCTGTATATTGGGCACAGCGCTCTGCAGGGTGTTAGCAGAGAGTTTCCCGGGACAGTGAAACCCTATATCAGAGACACTGAGAAGAAGCCCCAACGTTCCTTCCAGGCACTTTCAGTGTGGGTGCCTTCTCCACGTGGTTCCTGGTTTCACTGCAGCTCTGAAGAGAATGTTAGCAAAGAGGTAATCGGGACAGTGCAAACAGTACTCAAAGACAGGGAGAGCAAGCTCTCTCTTGGCACTTTGGATGTGGGACATACAGCGAGATGTTTGCTGCTTTTACATTTGGCTGTTGGGAGATTTACAGCACAAAGATATCTAGTTGATTTGAAGCAGTTCCGAGAAAGTCTAAACATAATCCTCACTTTTCCCTCCTGGCACTTTCCCTGTAGGAGATACCGCAAGACGTTTCTGTATATTGGGCACAGCGCTCTGCAGGGTGTTAGCAGAGAGTTTCCCGGGACAGTGAAACCCTATATCAGAGACACTGAGAAGAAGCCCCAATGTTCCCTCCAGGCACTTTCAGTGTGGGTGCCTTCTCCACGTGGTTCCTGGTTTCACAGCAGCTCTGAAGAGAATGTTAGCAAAGAGGTAATCGGGACAGTGCAAACAGTACTCAAAGACAGGGAGAGCAAGCTCTCTCTTGGCACTTTGGATGTGGGACATACAGCGAGATGTTTGCTGCTTTTACATTTGGCTGTTGGGAGATTTACAGCACAAAGATATCTAGTTGATTTGAAGCAGTTCCGAGAAAGTCTAAACATAATCCTCACTTTTCCCTCCTGGCACTTTCCCTGTAGGAGATACCGCAAGACGTTTCTGTATATTGGGCACAGCGCTCTGCAGGGTGTTAGCAGAGAGTTTCCCGGGACAGTGAAACCCTATATCAGAGACACTGAGAAGAAGCCCCAATGTTCCCTCCAGGCACTTTCAGTGTGGGTGCCTTCTCCACGTGGTTCCTGGTTTCACTGCAGCTCTGAAGAGAATGTTAGCAAAGAGGTAATCGGGACAGTGCAAACAGTACTCAAAGACAGGGAGAGCAAGCTCTACATTACTCTCTTGGCACTTTGGATGTGGGACATACAGCGAGATGTTTGCTGCTTTTGCGTTTGGCTGTTGGGAGATTTACAGCACAAAGATATCTAGTTGATTTGAAGCAGTTCCGAGAAAGTCTAAACATAATCCTCACTTTTCCCTCCTGGCACTTTCCCTGTAGGAGATACCGCAAGACGTTTCTGTATATTGGGCACAGCGCTCTGCAGGGTGTTAGCAGAGAGTTTCCCGGGACAGTGAAACCCTATATCAGAGACACTGAGAAGAAGCCCCAATGTTCCCTCCAGGCACTTTCAGTGTGGGTGCCTTCTCCACGTGGTTCCTGGTTTCACTGCAGCTCTGAAGAGAATGTTAGCAAAGAGGTAATCGGGACAGTGCAAACAGTACTCAAAGACAGGGAGAGCAAGCTCTACATTACTCTCTTGGCACTTTGGATGTGGGACATACAGCGAGATGTTTGCTGCTTTTACATTTGGCTGTTGGGAGATTTACAGCACAAAGATATCTAGTTGATTTGAAGCAGTTCCGAGAAAGTCTAAACATAATCCTCACTTTTCCCTCCTGGCACTTTCCCTGTAGGAGATACCGCAAGACGTTTCTGTATATTGGGCACAGCGCTCTGCAGGGTGTTAGCAGAGAGTTTCCCGGGACAGTGAAACCCTATATCAGAGACACTGAGAAGAAGCCCCAACGTTCCTTCCAGGCACTTTCAGTGTGGGTGCCTTCTCCACGTGGTTCCTGGTTTCACTGCAGCTCTGAAGAGAATGTTAGCAAAGAGGTAATCGGGACAGTGCAAACAGTACTCAAAGACAGGGAGAGCAAGCTCTCTCTTGGCACTTTGGATGTGGGACATACAGCGAGATGTTTGCTGCTTTTACATTTGGCTGTTGGGAGATTTACAGCACAAAGATATCTAGTTGATTTGAAGCAGTTCCGAGAAAGTCTAAACATAATCCTCACTTTTCCCTCCTGGCACTTTCCCTGTAGGAGATACCGCAAGACGTTTCTGTATATTGGGCACAGCGCTCTGCAGGGTGTTAGCAGAGAGTTTCCCGGGACAGTGAAACCCTATATCAGAGACACTGAGAAGAAGCCCCAATGTTCCCTCCAGGCACTTTCAGTGTGGGTGCCTTCTCCACGTGGTTCCTGGTTTCACTGCAGCTCTGAAGAGAATGTTAGCAAAGAGGTAATCGGGACAGTGCAAACAGTACTCAAAGACAGGGAGAGCAAGCTCTACATTACTCTCTTGGCACTTTGGATGTGGGACATACAGCGAGATGTTTGCTGCTTTTACATTTGGCTGTTGGGAGATTTACAGCACAAAGATATCTAGTTGATTTGAAGCAGTTCCGAGAAAGTCTAAACATAATCCTCACTTTTCCCTCCTGGCACTTTCCCTGTAGGAGATACCGCAAGACGTTTCTGTATATTGGGCACAGCGCTCTGCAGGGTGTTAGCAGAGAGTTTCCCGGGACAGTGAAACCCTATATCAGAGACACTGAGAAGAAGCCCCAACGTTCCTTCCAGGCACTTTCAGTGTGGGTGCCTTCTCCACGTGGTTCCTGGTTTCACTGCAGCTCTGAAGAGAATGTTAGCAAAGAGGTAATCGGGACAGTGCAAACAGTACTCAAAGACAGGGAGAGCAAGCTCTCTCTTGGCACTTTGGATGTGGGACATACAGCGAGATGTTTGCTGCTTTTACATTTGGCTGTTGGGAGATTTACAGCACAAAGATATCTAGTTGATTTGAAGCAGTTCCGAGAAAGTCTAAACATAATCCTCACTTTTCCCTCCTGGCACTTTCCCTGTAGGAGATACCGCAAGACGTTTCTGTATATTGGGCACAGCGCTCTGCAGGGTGTTAGCAGAGAGTTTCCCGGGACAGTGAAACCCTATATCAGAGACACTGAGAAGAAGCCCCAACGTTCCTTCCAGGCACTTTCAGTGTGGGTGCCTTCTCCACGTGGTTCCTGGTTTCACTGCAGCTCTGAAGAGAATGTTAGCAAAGAGGTAATCGGGACAGTGCAAACAGTACTCAAAGACAGGGAGAGCAAGCTCTCTCTTGGCACTTTGGATGTGGGACATACAGCGAGATGTTTGCTGCTTTTACATTTGGCTGTTGGGAGATTTACAGCACAAAGATATCTAGTTGATTTGAAGCAGTTCCGAGAAAGTCTAAACATAATCCTCACTTTTCCCTCCTGGCACTTTCCCTGTAGGAGATACCGCAAGACGTTTCTGTTTATTGGGCACAGCGCTCTGCAGGGTGTTAGCAGAGAGTTTCCCGGGACAGTGAAACCCTATATCAGAGACACTGAGAAGAAGCCCCAATGTTCCCTCCAGGCACTTTCAGTGTGGGTGCCTTCTCCACGTGGTTCCTGGTTTCACAGCAGCTCTGAAGAGAATGTTAGCAAAGAGGTAATCGGGACAGTGCAAACAGTACTCAAAGACAGGGAGAGCAAGCTCTCTCTTGGCACTTTGGATGTGGGACATACAGCGAGATGTTTGCTGCTTTTACATTTGGCTGTTGGGAGATTTACAGCACAAAGATATCTAGTTGATTTGAAGCAGTTCCGAGAAAGTCTAAACATAATCCTCACTTTTCCCTCCTGGCACTTTCCCTGTAGGAGATACCGCAAGACGTTTCTGTATATTGGGCACAGCGCTCTGCAGGGTGTTAGCAGAGAGTTTCCCGGGACAGTGAAACCCTATATCAGAGACACTGAGAAGAAGCCCCAATGTTCCCTCCAGGCACTTTCAGTGTGGGTGCCTTCTCCACGTGGTTCCTGGTTTCACTGCAGCTCTGAAGAGAATGTTAGCAAAGAGGTAATCGGGACAGTGCAAACAGTACTCAAAGACAGGGAGAGCAAGCTCTACATTACTCTCTTGGCACTTTGGATGTGGGACATACAGCGAGATGTTTGCTGCTTTTGCGTTTGGCTGTTGGGAGATTTACAGCACAAAGATATCTAGTTGATTTGAAGCAGTTCCGAGAAAGTCTAAACATAATCCTCACTTTTCCCTCCTGGCACTTTCCCTGTAGGAGATACCGCAAGACGTTTCTGTATATTGGGCACAGCGCTCTGCAGGGTGTTAGCAGAGAGTTTCCCGGGACAGTGAAACCCTATATCAGAGACACTGAGAAGAAGCCCCAATGTTCCCTCCAGGCACTTTCAGTGTGGGTGCCTTCTCCACGTGGTTCCTGGTTTCACTGCAGCTCTGAAGAGAATGTTAGCAAAGAGGTAATCGGGACAGTGCAAACAGTACTCAAAGACAGGGAGAGCAAGCTCTACATTACTCTCTTGGCACTTTGGATGTGGGACATACAGCGAGATGTTTGCTGCTTTTGCGTTTGGCTGTTGGGAGATTTACAGCACAAAGATATCTAGTTGATTTGAAGCAGTTCCGAGAAAGTCTAAACATAATCCTCACTTTTCCCTCCTGGCACTTTCCCTGTAGGAGATACCGCAAGACGTTTCTGTATATTGGGCACAGCGCTCTGCAGGGTGTTAGCAGAGAGTTTCCCGGGACAGTGAAACCCTATGTCAGAGACACTGAGAAGAAGCCCCAACGTTCCTTCCAGGCACTTTCAGTGTGGGTGCCTTCTCCACGTGGTTCCTGGTTTCACTGCAGCTCTGAAGAGAATGTTAGCAAAGAGGTAATCGGGACAGTGCAAACAGTACTCAAAGACAGGGAGAGCAAGCTCTCTCTTGGCACTTTGGATGTGGGACATACAGCGAGATGTTTGCTGCTTTTACATTTGGCTGTTGGGAGATTTACAGCACAAAGATATCTAGTTGATTTGAAGCAGTTCCGAGAAAGTCTAAACATAATCCTCACTTTTCCCTCCTGGCACTTTCCCTGTAGGAGATACCGCAAGACGTTTCTGTATATTGGGCACAGCGCTCTGCAGGGTGTTAGCAGAGAGTTTCCCGGGACAGTGAAACCCTATATCAGAGACACTGAGAAGAAGCCCCAATGTTCCCTCCAGGCACTTTCAGTGTGGGTGCCTTCTCCACGTGGTTCCTGGTTTCACTGCAGCTCTGAAGAGAATGTTAGCAAAGAGGTAATCGGGACAGTGCAAACAGTACTCAAAGACAGGGAGAGCAAGCTCTACATTACTCTCTTGGCACTTTGGATGTGGGACATACAGCGAGATGTTTGCTGCTTTTGCGTTTGGCTGTTGGGAGATTTACAGCACAAAGATATCTAGTTGATTTGAAGCAGTTCCGAGAAAGTCTAAACATAATCCTCACTTTTCCCTCCTGGCACTTTCCCTGTAGGGGATACCGCAAGACATTTCTGTATATTGGGCACAGCGCTGTGCAGGGTGTTAGCAGAGACTTTCCCGGGGCAGTGAAACCCTATGTCAGAGACACTGAGAAGAAGCCCCAATGTTCCCTCCAGGCACTTTCAGTGTGGGTGCCTTCTCCACGTGGTTCCTGGTTTCACTGCAGCTCTGAAGAGAATGTTAGCAAAGGGGTAATCGGGACAGTGCAAACAGTACTCAAAGACAGGGAGAGCAAGCTCTCTCTTGGCACTTTGGATGTGGGACATACAGCGAGATGTTTGCTGCTTTTACATTTGGCTGTTGGGAGATTTACAGCACAAAGATATCTAGTTGATTTGAAGCAGTTCCGAGAAAGTCTAAACATAATCCTCACTTTTCCCTCCTGGCACTTTCCCTGTAGGAGATACCGCAAGACGTTTCTGTATATTGGGCACAGCGCTCTGCAGGGTGTTAGCAGAGAGTTTCCCGGGACAGTGAAACCCTATATCAGAGACACTGAGAAGAAGCCCCAACGTTCCTTCCAGGCACTTTCAGTGTGGGTGCCTTCTCCACGTGGTTCCTGGTTTCACTGCAGCTCTGAAGAGAATGTTAGCAAAGAGGTAATCGGGACAGTGCAAACAGTACTCAAAGACAGGGAGAGCAAGCTCTCTCTTGGCACTTTGGATGTGGGACATACAGCGAGATGTTTGCTGCTTTTACATTTGGCTGTTGGGAGATTTACAGCACAAAGATATCTAGTTGATTTGAAGCAGTTCCGAGAAAGTCTAAACATAATCCTCACTTTTCCCTCCTGGCACTTTCCCTGTAGGAGATACCGCAAGACGTTTCTGTTTATTGGGCACAGCGCTCTGCAGGGTGTTAGCAGAGAGTTTCCCGGGACAGTGAAACCCTATATCAGAGACACTGAGAAGAAGCCCCAATGTTCCCTCCAGGCACTTTCAGTGTGGGTGCCTTCTCCACGTGGTTCCTGGTTTCACAGCAGCTCTGAAGAGAATGTTAGCAAAGAGGTAATCGGGACAGTGCAAACAGTACTCAAAGACAGGGAGAGCAAGCTCTCTCTTGGCACTTTGGATGTGGGACATACAGCGAGATGTTTGCTGCTTTTACATTTGGCTGTTGGGAGATTTACAGCACAAAGATATCTAGTTGATTTGAAGCAGTTCCGAGAAAGTCTAAACATAATCCTCACTTTTCCCTCCTGGCACTTTCCCTGTAGGAGATACCGCAAGACGTTTCTGTATATTGGGCACAGCGCTCTGCAGGGTGTTAGCAGAGAGTTTCCCGGGACAGTGAAACCCTATATCAGAGACACTGAGAAGAAGCCCCAATGTTCCCTCCAGGCACTTTCAGTGTGGGTGCCTTCTCCACGTGGTTCCTGGTTTCACTGCAGCTCTGAAGAGAATGTTAGCAAAGAGGTAATCGGGACAGTGCAAACAGTACTCAAAGACAGGGAGAGCAAGCTCTACATTACTCTCTTGGCACTTTGGATGTGGGACATACAGCGAGATGTTTGCTGCTTTTGCGTTTGGCTGTTGGGAGATTTACAGCACAAAGATATCTAGTTGATTTGAAGCAGTTCCGAGAAAGTCTAAACATAATCCTCACTTTTCCCTCCTGGCACTTTCCCTGTAGGAGATACCGCAAGACGTTTCTGTATATTGGGCACAGCGCTCTGCAGGGTGTTAGCAGAGACTTTCCCGGGACAGTGAAACCCTATGTCAGAGACACTGAGAAGAAGCCCCAACGTTCCTTCCAGGCACTTTCAGTGTGGGTGCCTTCTCCACGTGGTTCCTGGTTTCACTGCAGCTCTGAAGAGAATGTTAGCAAAGAGGTAATCGGGACAGTGCAAACAGTACTCAAAGACAGGGAGAGCAAGCTCTCTCTTGGCACTTTGGATGTGGGACATACAGCGAGATGTTTGCTGCTTTTACATTTGGCTGTTGGGAGATTTACAGCACAAAGATATCTAGTTGATTTGAAGCAGTTCCGAGAAAGTCTAAACATAATCCTCACTTTTCCCTCCTGGCACTTTCCCTGTAGGAGATACCGCAAGACGTTTCTGTATATTGGGCACAGCGCTCTGCAGGGTGTTAGCAGAGAGTTTCCCGGGACAGTGAAACCCTATATCAGAGACACTGAGAAGAAGCCCCAATGTTCCCTCCAGGCACTTTCAGTGTGGGTGCCTTCTCCACGTGGTTCCTGGTTTCACTGCAGCTCTGAAGAGAATGTTAGCAAAGAGGTAATCGGGACAGTGCAAACAGTACTCAAAGACAGGGAGAGCAAGCTCTACATTACTCTCTTGGCACTTTGGATGTGGGACATACAGCGAGATGTTTGCTGCTTTTGCGTTTGGCTGTTGGGAGATTTACAGCACAAAGATATCTAGTTGATTTGAAGCAGTTCCGAGAAAGTCTAAACATAATCCTCACTTTTCCCTCCTGGCACTTTCCCTGTAGGGGATACCGCAAGACATTTCTGTATATTGGGCACAGCGCTGTGCAGGGTGTTAGCAGAGACTTTCCCGGGGCAGTGAAACCCTATGTCAGAGACACTGAGAAGAAGCCCCAATGTTCCCTCCAGGCACTTTCAGTGTGGGTGCCTTCTCCACGTGGTTCCTGGTTTCACTGCAGCTCTGAAGAGAATGTTAGCAAAGGGGTAATCGGGACAGTGCAAACAGTACTCAAAGACAGGGAGAGCAAGCTCTCTCTTGGCACTTTGGATGTGGGACATACAGCGAGATGTTTGCTGCTTTTACATTTGGCTGTTGGGAGATTTACAGCACAAAGATATCTAGTTGATTTGAAGCAGTTCCGAGAAAGTCTAAACATAATCCTCACTTTTCCCTCCTGGCACTTTCCCTGTAGGAGATACCGCAAGACGTTTCTGTATATTGGGCACAGCGCTCTGCAGGGTGTTAGCAGAGAGTTTCCCGGGACAGTGAAACCCTATATCAGAGACACTGAGAAGAAGCCCCAACGTTCCTTCCAGGCACTTTCAGTGTGGGTGCCTTCTCCACGTGGTTCCTGGTTTCACTGCAGCTCTGAAGAGAATGTTAGCAAAGAGGTAATCGGGACAGTGCAAACAGTACTCAAAGACAGGGAGAGCAAGCTCTCTCTTGGCACTTTGGATGTGGGACATACAGCGAGATGTTTGCTGCTTTTACATTTGGCTGTTGGGAGATTTACAGCACAAAGATATCTAGTTGATTTGAAGCAGTTCCGAGAAAGTCTAAACATAATCCTCACTTTTCCCTCCTGGCACTTTCCCTGTAGGAGATACCGCAAGACGTTTCTGTATATTGGGCACAGCGCTCTGCAGGGTGTTAGCAGAGAGTTTCCCGGGACAGTGAAACCCTATATCAGAGACACTGAGAAGAAGCCCCAATGTTCCCTCCAGGCACTTTCATTGTGGGTGCCTTCTCCACGTGGTTCCTGGTTTCACTGCAGCTCTGAAGAGAATGTTAGCAAAGGGGTAATCGGGACAGCGCAAACAGTACTCAAAGACAGGGAGAGCAAGCTCTCTCTTGGCACTTTGGATGTGGGACATACAGCGAGATGTTTGCTGCTTTTACATTTGGCTGTTGGGAGATTTACAGCACAAAGATATCTAGTTGATTTGAAGCAGTTCCGAGAAAGTCTAAACATAATCCTCACTTTTCCCTCCTGGCACTTTCCCTGTAGGAGATACCGCAAGACGTTTCTGTATATTGGGCACAGCGCTCTGCAGGGTGTTAGCAGAGAGTTTCCCGGGACAGTGAAACCCTATATCAGAGACACTGAGAAGAAGCCCCAATGTTCCCTCCAGGCACTTTCAGTGTGGGTGCCTTCTCCACGTGGTTCCTGGTTTCACTGCAGCTCTGAAGAGAATGTTAGCAAAGAGGTAATCGGGACAGCGCAAACAGTACTCAAAGACAGGGAGAGCAAGCTCTCTCTTGGCACTTTGGATGTGGGACATACAGCGAGATGTTTGCTGCTTTTGCGTTTGGCTGTTGGGAGATTTACAGCACAAAGATATCTAGTTGATTTGAAGCAGTTCCGAGAAAGTCTAAACATAATCCTCACTTTTCCCTCCTGGCACTTTCCCTGTAGGAGATACCGCAAGACGTTTCTGTATATTGGGCACAGCGCTGTGCAGGGTGTTAGCAGAGAGTTTCCCGGGACAGTGAAACCCTATATCAGAGACACTGAGAAGAAGCCCCAACGTTCCTTCCAGGCACTTCCAGTGTGGGTGCCTTCTCCACGTGGTTCCTGGTTTCACTGCAGCTCTGAAGAGAATGTTAGCAAAGAGGTAATCGGGACAGTGCAAACAGTACTCAAAGACAGGGAGAGCAAGCTCTCTCTTGGCACTTTGGATGTGGGACATACAGCGAGATGTTTGCTGCTTTTACATTTGGCTGTTGGGAGATTTACAGCACAAAGATATCTAGTTGATTTGAAGCAGTTCCGAGAAAGTCTAAACATAATCCTCACTTTTCCCTCCTGGCACTTTCCCTGTAGGAGATAACGCAAGACGTTTCTGTATATTGGGCACAGCGCTCTGCAGGGTGTTAGCAGAGAGTTTCCCGGGACAGTGAAACCCTATATCAGAGACACTGAGAAGAAGCCCCAGTGTTCCCTCCAGGCACTTTCAGTGTGGGTGCCTTCTCCACGTGGTTCCTGGTTTCACTGCAGCTCTGAAGAGAATGTTAGCAAAGAGGTAATCGGGACAGTGCAAACAGTACTCAAAGACAGGGAGAGCAAGCTCTCTCTTGGCACTTTGGATGTGGGACATACAGCGAGATGTTTGCTGCTTTTACATTTGGCTGTTGGGAGATTTACAGCACAAAGATATCTAGTTGATTTGAAGCAGTTCCGAGAAAGTCTAAACATAATCCTCACTTTTCCCTCCTGGCACTTTCCCTGTAGGAGATACCGCAAGACGTTTCTGTATATTGGGCACAGCGCTCTGCAGGGTGTTAGCAGAGAGTTTCCCGGGACAGTGAAACCCTATATCAGAGACACTGAGAAGAAGCCCCAATGTTCCCTCCAGGCACTTTCAGTGTGGGTGCCTTCTCCACGTGGTTCCTGGTTTCACTGCAGCTCTGAAGAGAATGTTAGCAAAGGGGTAATCGGGACAGCGCAAACAGTACTCAAAGACAGGGAGAGCAAGCTCTCTCTTGGCACTTTGGATGTGGGACATACAGCGAGATGTTTGCTGCTTTTACATTTGGCTGTTGGGAGATTTACAGCACAAAGATATCTAGTTGATTTGAAGCAGTTCCGAGAAAGTCTAAACATAATCCTCACTTTTCCCTCCTGGCACTTTCCCTGTAGGAGATACCGCAAGACGTTTCTGTATATTGGGCACAGCGCTCTGCAGGGTGTTAGCAGAGAGTTTCCCGGGACAGTGAAACCCTATATCAGAGACACTGAGAAGAAGCCCCAATGTTCCCTCCAGGCACTTTCATTGTGGGTGCCTTCTCCACGTGGTTCCTGGTTTCACTGCAGCTCTGAAGAGAATGTTAGCAAAGGGGTAATCGGGACAGCGCAAACAGTACTCAAAGACAGGGAGAGCAAGCTCTCTCTTGGCACTTTGGATGTGGGACATACAGCGAGATGTTTGCTGCTTTTACATTTGGCTGTTGGGAGATTTACAGCACAAAGATATCTAGTTGATTTGAAGCAGTTCCGAGAAAGTCTAAACATAATCCTCACTTTTCCCTCCTGGCACTTTCCCTGTAGGGGATACCGCAAGACATTTCTGTATATTGGGCACAGCGCTGTGCAGGGTGTTAGCAGAGACTTTCCCGGGACAGTGAAACCCTATATCAGAGACACTGAGAAGAAGCCCCAATGTTCCCTCCAGGCACTTTCAGTGTGGGTGCCTTCTCCACGTGGTTCCTGGTTTCACAGCAGCTCTGAAGAGAATGTTAGCAAAGAGGTAATCGGGACAGCGCAAACAGTACTCAAAGACAGGGAGAGCAAGCTCTCTCTTGGCACTTTGGATGTGGGACATACAGCGAGATGTTTGCTGCTTTTACATTTGGCTGTTGGGAGATTTACAGCACAAAGATATCTAGTTGATTTGAAGCAGTTCCGAGAAAGTCTAAACATAATCCTCACTTTTCCCTCCTGGCACTTTCCCTGTAGGAGATACCGCAAGACGTTTCTGTATATTGGGCACAGCGCTCTGCAGGGTGTTAGCAGAGAGTTTCCCGGGACAGTGAAACCCTATGTCAGAGACACTGAGAAGAAGCCCCAACGTTCCTTCCAGGCACTTTCAGTGTGGGTGCCTTCTCCACGTGGTTCCTGGTTTCACTGCAGCTCTGAAGAGAATGTTAGCAAAGAGGTAATCGGGACAGTGCAAACAGTACTCAAAGACAGGGAGAGCAAGCTCTCTCTTGGCACTTTGGATGTGGGACATACAGCGAGATGTTTGCTGCTTTTACATTTGGCTGTTGGGAGATTTACAGCACAAAGATATCTAGTTGATTTGAAGCAGTTCCGAGAAAGTCTAAACATAATCCTCACTTTTCCCTCCTGGCACTTTCCCTGTAGGAGATACCGCAAGACGTTTCTGTATATTGGGCACAGCGCTCTGCAGGGTGTTAGCAGAGAGTTTCCCGGGACAGTGAAACCCTATATCAGAGACACTGAGAAGAAGCCCCAATGTTCCCTCCAGGCACTTTCAGTGTGGGTGCCTTCTCCACGTGGTTCCTGGTTTCACTGCAGCTCTGAAGAGAATGTTAGCAAAGAGGTAATCGGGACAGTGCAAACAGTACTCAAAGACAGGGAGAGCAAGCTCTACATTACTCTCTTGGCACTTTGGATGTGGGACATACAGCGAGATGTTTGCTGCTTTTACATTTGGCTGTTGGGAGATTTACAGCACAAAGATATCTAGTTGATTTGAAGCAGTTCCGAGAAAGTCTAAACATAATCCTCACTTTTCCCTCCTGGCACTTTCCCTGTAGGAGATACCGCAAGACGTTTCTGTATATTGGGCACAGCGCTCTGCAGGGTGTTAGCAGAGAGTTTCCCGGGACAGTGAAACCCTATATCAGAGACACTGAGAAGAAGCCCCAACGTTCCTTCCAGGCACTTTCAGTGTGGGTGCCTTCTCCACGTGGTTCCTGGTTTCACTGCAGCTCTGAAGAGAATGTTAGCAAAGAGGTAATCGGGACAGTGCAAACAGTACTCAAAGACAGGGAGAGCAAGCTCTCTCTTGGCACTTTGGATGTGGGACATACAGCGAGATGTTTGCTGCTTTTACATTTGGCTGTTGGGAGATTTACAGCACAAAGATATCTAGTTGATTTGAAGCAGTTCCGAGAAAGTCTAAACATAATCCTCACTTTTCCCTCCTGGCACTTTCCCTGTAGGAGATACCGCAAGACGTTTCTGTATATTGGGCACAGCGCTCTGCAGGGTGTTAGCAGAGAGTTTCCCGGGACAGTGAAACCCTATATCAGAGACACTGAGAAGAAGCCCCAACGTTCCTTCCAGGCACTTTCAGTGTGGGTGCCTTCTCCACGTGGTTCCTGGTTTCACTGCAGCTCTGAAGAGAATGTTAGCAAAGAGGTAATCGGGACAGTGCAAACAGTACTCAAAGACAGGGAGAGCAAGCTCTCTCTTGGCACTTTGGATGTGGGACATACAGCGAGATGTTTGCTGCTTTTACATTTGGCTGTTGGGAGATTTACAGCACAAAGATATCTAGTTGATTTGAAGCAGTTCCGAGAAAGTCTAAACATAATCCTCACTTTTCCCTCCTGGCACTTTCCCTGTAGGAGATACCGCAAGACGTTTCTGTATATTGGGCACAGCGCTCTGCAGGGTGTTAGCAGAGAGTTTCCCGGGACAGTGAAACCCTATATCAGAGACACTGAGAAGAAGCCCCAATGTTCCCTCCAGGCACTTTCAGTGTGGGTGCCTTCTCCACGTGGTTCCTGGTTTCACAGCAGCTCTGAAGAGAATGTTAGCAAAGAGGTAATCGGGACAGTGCAAACAGTACTCAAAGACAGGGAGAGCAAGCTCTCTCTTGGCACTTTGGATGTGGGACATACAGCGAGATGTTTGCTGCTTTTACATTTGGCTGTTGGGAGATTTACAGCACAAAGATATCTAGTTGATTTGAAGCAGTTCCGAGAAAGTCTAAACATAATCCTCACTTTTCCCTCCTGGCACTTTCCCTGTAGGAGATACCGCAAGACGTTTCTGTATATTGGGCACAGCGCTCTGCAGGGTGTTAGCAGAGAGTTTCCCGGGACAGTGAAACCCTATATCAGAGACACTGAGAAGAAGCCCCAATGTTCCCTCCAGGCACTTTCAGTGTGGGTGCCTTCTCCACGTGGTTCCTGGTTTCACTGCAGCTCTGAAGAGAATGTTAGCAAAGAGGTAATCGGGACAGTGCAAACAGTACTCAAAGACAGGGAGAGCAAGCTCTACATTACTCTCTTGGCACTTTGGATGTGGGACATACAGCGAGATGTTTGCTGCTTTTGCGTTTGGCTGTTGGGAGATTTACAGCACAAAGATATCTAGTTGATTTGAAGCAGTTCCGAGAAAGTCTAAACATAATCCTCACTTTTCCCTCCTGGCACTTTCCCTGTAGGGGATACCGCAAGACATTTCTGTATATTGGGCACAGCGCTGTGCAGGGTGTTAGCAGAGACTTTCCCGGGGCAGTGAAACCCTATGTCAGAGACACTGAGAAGAAGCCCCAATGTTCCCTCCAGGCACTTTCAGTGTGGGTGCCTTCTCCACGTGGTTCCTGGTTTCACTGCAGCTCTGAAGAGAATGTTAGCAAAGGGGTAATCGGGACAGTGCAAACAGTACTCAAAGACAGGGAGAGCAAGCTCTCTCTTGGCACTTTGGATGTGGGACATACAGCGAGATGTTTGCTGCTTTTACATTTGGCTGTTGGGAGATTTACAGCACAAAGATATCTAGTTGATTTGAAGCAGTTCCGAGAAAGTCTAAACATAATCCTCACTTTTCCCTCCTGGCACTTTCCCTGTAGGAGATACCGCAAGACGTTTCTGTATATTGGGCACAGCGCTCTGCAGGGTGTTAGCAGAGAGTTTCCCGGGACAGTGAAACCCTATATCAGAGACACTGAGAAGAAGCCCCAACGTTCCTTCCAGGCACTTTCAGTGTGGGTGCCTTCTCCACGTGGTTCCTGGTTTCACTGCAGCTCTGAAGAGAATGTTAGCAAAGAGGTAATCGGGACAGTGCAAACAGTACTCAAAGACAGGGAGAGCAAGCTCTCTCTTGGCACTTTGGATGTGGGACATACAGCGAGATGTTTGCTGCTTTTACATTTGGCTGTTGGGAGATTTACAGCACAAAGATATCTAGTTGATTTGAAGCAGTTCCGAGAAAGTCTAAACATAATCCTCACTTTTCCCTCCTGGCACTTTCCCTGTAGGAGATACCGCAAGACGTTTCTGTTTATTGGGCACAGCGCTCTGCAGGGTGTTAGCAGAGAGTTTCCCGGGACAGTGAAACCCTATATCAGAGACACTGAGAAGAAGCCCCAATGTTCCCTCCAGGCACTTTCAGTGTGGGTGCCTTCTCCACGTGGTTCCTGGTTTCACAGCAGCTCTGAAGAGAATGTTAGCAAAGAGGTAATCGGGACAGTGCAAACAGTACTCAAAGACAGGGAGAGCAAGCTCTCTCTTGGCACTTTGGATGTGGGACATACAGCGAGATGTTTGCTGCTTTTACATTTGGCTGTTGGGAGATTTACAGCACAAAGATATCTAGTTGATTTGAAGCAGTTCCGAGAAAGTCTAAACATAATCCTCACTTTTCCCTCCTGGCACTTTCCCTGTAGGAGATACCGCAAGACGTTTCTGTATATTGGGCACAGCGCTCTGCAGGGTGTTAGCAGAGAGTTTCCCGGGACAGTGAAACCCTATATCAGAGACACTGAGAAGAAGCCCCAATGTTCCCTCCAGGCACTTTCAGTGTGGGTGCCTTCTCCACGTGGTTCCTGGTTTCACTGCAGCTCTGAAGAGAATGTTAGCAAAGAGGTAATCGGGACAGTGCAAACAGTACTCAAAGACAGGGAGAGCAAGCTCTACATTACTCTCTTGGCACTTTGGATGTGGGACATACAGCGAGATGTTTGCTGCTTTTGCGTTTGGCTGTTGGGAGATTTACAGCACAAAGATATCTAGTTGATTTGAAGCAGTTCCGAGAAAGTCTAAACATAATCCTCACTTTTCCCTCCTGGCACTTTCCCTGTAGGAGATACCGCAAGACGTTTCTGTATATTGGGCACAGCGCTCTGCAGGGTGTTAGCAGAGACTTTCCCGGGACAGTGAAACCCTATGTCAGAGACACTGAGAAGAAGCCCCAACGTTCCTTCCAGGCACTTTCAGTGTGGGTGCCTTCTCCACGTGGTTCCTGGTTTCACTGCAGCTCTGAAGAGAATGTTAGCAAAGAGGTAATCGGGACAGTGCAAACAGTACTCAAAGACAGGGAGAGCAAGCTCTCTCTTGGCACTTTGGATGTGGGACATACAGCGAGATGTTTGCTGCTTTTACATTTGGCTGTTGGGAGATTTACAGCACAAAGATATCTAGTTGATTTGAAGCAGTTCCGAGAAAGTCTAAACATAATCCTCACTTTTCCCTCCTGGCACTTTCCCTGTAGGAGATACCGCAAGACGTTTCTGTATATTGGGCACAGCGCTCTGCAGGGTGTTAGCAGAGAGTTTCCCGGGACAGTGAAACCCTATATCAGAGACACTGAGAAGAAGCCCCAATGTTCCCTCCAGGCACTTTCAGTGTGGGTGCCTTCTCCACGTGGTTCCTGGTTTCACTGCAGCTCTGAAGAGAATGTTAGCAAAGAGGTAATCGGGACAGTGCAAACAGTACTCAAAGACAGGGAGAGCAAGCTCTACATTACTCTCTTGGCACTTTGGATGTGGGACATACAGCGAGATGTTTGCTGCTTTTGCGTTTGGCTGTTGGGAGATTTACAGCACAAAGATATCTAGTTGATTTGAAGCAGTTCCGAGAAAGTCTAAACATAATCCTCACTTTTCCCTCCTGGCACTTTCCCTGTAGGGGATACCGCAAGACATTTCTGTATATTGGGCACAGCGCTGTGCAGGGTGTTAGCAGAGACTTTCCCGGGGCAGTGAAACCCTATGTCAGAGACACTGAGAAGAAGCCCCAATGTTCCCTCCAGGCACTTTCAGTGTGGGTGCCTTCTCCACGTGGTTCCTGGTTTCACTGCAGCTCTGAAGAGAATGTTAGCAAAGGGGTAATCGGGACAGTGCAAACAGTACTCAAAGACAGGGAGAGCAAGCTCTCTCTTGGCACTTTGGATGTGGGACATACAGCGAGATGTTTGCTGCTTTTACATTTGGCTGTTGGGAGATTTACAGCACAAAGATATCTAGTTGATTTGAAGCAGTTCCGAGAAAGTCTAAACATAATCCTCACTTTTCCCTCCTGGCACTTTCCCTGTAGGAGATACCGCAAGACGTTTCTGTATATTGGGCACAGCGCTCTGCAGGGTGTTAGCAGAGAGTTTCCCGGGACAGTGAAACCCTATATCAGAGACACTGAGAAGAAGCCCCAGTGTTCCCTCCAGGCACTTTCAGTGTGGGTGCCTTCTCCACGTGGTTCCTGGTTTCACTGCAGCTCTGAAGAGAATGTTAGCAAAGAGGTAATCGGGACAGTGCAAACAGTACTCAAAGACAGGGAGAGCAAGCTCTCTCTTGGCACTTTGGATGTGGGACATACAGCGAGATGTTTGCTGCTTTTACATTTGGCTGTTGGGAGATTTACAGCACAAAGATATCTAGTTGATTTGAAGCAGTTCCGAGAAAGTCTAAACATAATCCTCACTTTTCCCTCCTGGCACTTTCCCTGTAGGAGATACCGCAAGACGTTTCTGTATATTGGGCACAGCGCTCTGCAGGGTGTTAGCAGAGAGTTTCCCGGGACAGTGAAACCCTATATCAGAGACACTGAGAAGAAGCCCCAATGTTCCCTCCAGGCACTTTCATTGTGGGTGCCTTCTCCACGTGGTTCCTGGTTTCACTGCAGCTCTGAAGAGAATGTTAGCAAAGGGGTAATCGGGACAGCGCAAACAGTACTCAAAGACAGGGAGAGCAAGCTCTCTCTTGGCACTTTGGATGTGGGACATACAGCGAGATGTTTGCTGCTTTTACATTTGGCTGTTGGGAGATTTACAGCACAAAGATATCTAGTTGATTTGAAGCAGTTCCGAGAAAGTCTAAACATAATCCTCACTTTTCCCTCCTGGCACTTTCCCTGTAGGAGATACCGCAAGACGTTTCTGTATATTGGGCACAGCGCTCTGCAGGGTGTTAGCAGAGAGTTTCCCGGGACAGTGAAACCCTATATCAGAGACACTGAGAAGAAGCCCCAATGTTCCCTCCAGGCACTTTCAGTGTGGGTGCCTTCTCCACGTGGTTCCTGGTTTCACTGCAGCTCTGAAGAGAATGTTAGCAAAGAGGTAATCGGGACAGCGCAAACAGTACTCAAAGACAGGGAGAGCAAGCTCTCTCTTGGCACTTTGGATGTGGGACATACAGCGAGATGTTTGCTGCTTTTGCGTTTGGCTGTTGGGAGATTTACAGCACAAAGATATCTAGTTGATTTGAAGCAGTTCCGAGAAAGTCTAAACATAATCCTCACTTTTCCCTCCTGGCACTTTCCCTGTAGGAGATACCGCAAGACGTTTCTGTATATTGGGCACAGCGCTGTGCAGGGTGTTAGCAGAGAGTTTCCCGGGACAGTGAAACCCTATATCAGAGACACTGAGAAGAAGCCCCAACGTTCCTTCCAGGCACTTCCAGTGTGGGTGCCTTCTCCACGTGGTTCCTGGTTTCACTGCAGCTCTGAAGAGAATGTTAGCAAAGAGGTAATCGGGACAGTGCAAACAGTACTCAAAGACAGGGAGAGCAAGCTCTCTCTTGGCACTTTGGATGTGGGACATACAGCGAGATGTTTGCTGCTTTTACATTTGGCTGTTGGGAGATTTACAGCACAAAGATATCTAGTTGATTTGAAGCAGTTCCGAGAAAGTCTAAACATAATCCTCACTTTTCCCTCCTGGCACTTTCCCTGTAGGAGATACCGCAAGACGTTTCTGTATATTGGGCACAGCGCTCTGCAGGGTGTTAGCAGAGAGTTTCCCGGGACAGTGAAACCGTATATCAGAGACACTGAGAAGAAGCCCCAGTGTTCCCTCCAGGCACTTTCAGTGTGGGTGCCTTCTCCACGTGGTTCCTGGTTTCACTGCAGCTCTGAAGAGAATGTTAGCAAAGAGGTAATCGGGACAGTGCAAACAGTACTCAAAGACAGGGAGAGCAAGCTCTCTCTTGGCACTTTGGATGTGGGACATACAGCGAGATGTTTGCTGCTTTTACATTTGGCTGTTGGGAGATTTACAGCACAAAGATATCTAGTTGATTTGAAGCAGTTCCGAGAAAGTCTAAACATAATCCTCACTTTTCCCTCCTGGCACTTTCCCTGTAGGAGATACCGCAAGACGTTTCTGTATATTGGGCACAGCGCTCTGCAGGGTGTTAGCAGAGAGTTTCCCGGGACAGTGAAACCCTATATCAGAGACACTGAGAAGAAGCCCCAATGTTCCCTCCAGGCACTTTCAGTGTGGGTGCCTTCTCCACGTGGTTCCTGGTTTCACTGCAGCTCTGAAGAGAATGTTAGCAAAGGGGTAATCGGGACAGCGCAAACAGTACTCAAAGACAGGGAGAGCAAGCTCTCTCTTGGCACTTTGGATGTGGGACATACAGCGAGATGTTTGCTGCTTTTACATTTGGCTGTTGGGAGATTTACAGCACAAAGATATCTAGTTGATTTGAAGCAGTTCCGAGAAAGTCTAAACATAATCCTCACTTTTCCCTCCTGGCACTTTCCCTGTAGGAGATACCGCAAGACGTTTCTGTATATTGGGCACAGCGCTCTGCAGGGTGTTAGCAGAGAGTTTCCCGGGACAGTGAAACCCTATATCAGAGACACTGAGAAGAAGCCCCAATGTTCCCTCCAGGCACTTTCAGTGTGGGTGCCTTCTCCACGTGGTTCCTGGTTTCACTGCAGCTCTGAAGAGAATGTTAGCAAAGAGGTAATCGGGACAGCGCAAACAGTACTCAAAGACAGGGAGAGCAAGCTCTCTCTTGGCACTTTGGATGTGGGACATACAGCGAGATGTTTGCTGCTTTTACATTTGGCTGTTGGGAGATTTACAGCACAAAGATATCTAGTTGATTTGAAGCAGTTCCGAGAAAGTCTAAACATAATCCTCACTTTTCCCTCCTGGCACTTTCCCTGTAGGAGATACCGCAAGACGTTTCTGTATATTGGGCACAGCGCTCTGCAGGGTGTTAGCAGAGAGTTTCCCGGGACAGTGAAACCCTATATCAGAGACACTGAGAAGAAGCCCCAACGTTCCTTCCAGGCACTTCCAGTGTGGGTGCCTTCTCCACGTGGTTCCTGGTTTCACTGCAGCTCTGAAGAGAATGTTAGCAAAGAGGTAATCGGGACAGTGCAAACAGTACTCAAAGACAGGGAGAGCAAGCTCTCTCTTGGCACTTTGGATGTGGGACATACAGCGAGATGTTTGCTGCTTTTACATTTGGCTGTTGGGAGATTTACAGCACAAAGATATCTAGTTGATTTGAAGCAGTTCCGAGAAAGTCTAAACATAATCCTCACTTTTCCCTCCTGGCACTTTCCCTGTAGGAGATACCGCAAGACGTTTCTGTATATTGGGCACAGCGCTGTGCAGGGTGTTAGCAGAGAGTTTCCCGGGACAGTGAAACCCTATGTCAGAGACACTGAGAAGAAGCCCCAATGTTCCCTCCAGGCACTTTCAGTGTGGGTGCCTTCTCCACGTGGTTCCTGGTTTCACTGCAGCTCTGAAGAGAATGTTAGCAAAGAGGTAATCGGGACAGTGCAAACAGTACTCAAAGACAGGGAGAGCAAGCTCTCTCTTGGCACTTTGGATGTGGGACATACAGCGAGATGTTTGCTGCTTTTGCGTTTGGCTGTTGGGAGATTTACAGCACAAAGATATCTAGTTGATTTGAAGCAGTTCCGAGAAAGTCTAAACATAATCCTCACTTTTCCCTCCTGGCACTTTCCCTGTAGGAGATACCGCAAGACGTTTCTGTATATTGGGCACAGCGCTCTGCAGGGTGTTAGCAGAGAGTTTCCCGGGACAGTGAAACCCTATATCAGAGACACTGAGAAGAAGCCCCAATGTTCCCTCCAGGCACTTTCAGTGTGGGTGCCTTCTCCACGTGGTTCCTGGTTTCACTGCAGCTCTGAAGAGAATGTTAGCAAAGAGGTAATCGGGACAGCGCAAACAGTACTCAAAGACAGGGAGAGCAAGCTCTACATTACTCTCTTGGCACTTTGGATGTGGGACATACAGCGAGATGTTTGCTGCTTTTACATTTGGCTGTTGGGAGATTTACAGCACAAAGATATCTAGTTGATTTGAAGCAGTTCCGAGAAAGTCTAAGCATAATCCTCACTTTTCCCTCCTGGCACTTTCCCTGTAGGGGATACCGCAAGACATTTCTGTATATTGGGCACAGCGCTGTGCAGGGTGTTAGCAGAGACTTTCCCGGGACAGTGAAACCCTATGTCAGAGACACTGAGAAGAAGCCCCAATGTTCCCTCCAGGCACTTTCAGTGTGGGTGCCTTCTCCACGTGGTTCCTGGTTTCACTGCAGCTCTGAAGAGAATGTTAGCAAAGAGGTAATCGGGACAGTGCAAACAGTACTCAAAGACAGGGAGAGGAAGCTCTCTCTTGGCACTTTGGATGTGGGACATACAGCGAGATGTTTGCTGCTTTTACATTTGGCTGTTGGGAGATTTACAGCACAAAGATATCTAGTTGATTTGAAGCAGTTCCGAGAAAGTCTAAACATAATCCTCACTTTTCCCTCCTGGCACTTTCCCTGTAGGAGATACCGCAAGACGTTTCTGTATATTGGGCACAGCGCTGTGCAGGGTGTTAGCAGAGAGTTTCCCGGGACAGTGAAACCCTATATCAGAGACACTGAGAAGAAGCCCCAATGTTCCCTCCAGGCACTTTCAGTGTGGGTGCCTTCTCCACGTGGTTCCTGGTTTCACTGCAGCTCTGAAGAGAATGTTAGCAAAGAGGTAATCGGGACAGTGCAAACAGTACTCAAAGACAGGGAGAGCAAGCTCTCTCTTGGCACTTTGGATGTGGGACATACAGCGAGATGTTTGCTGCTTTTACATTTGGCTGTTGGGAGATTTACAGCACAAAGATATCTAGTTGATTTGAAGCAGTTCCGAGAAAGTCTAAACATAATCCTCACTTTTCCCTCCTGGCACTTTCCCTGTAGGAGATACCGCAAGACGTTTCTGTATATTGGGCACAGCGCTCTGCAGGGTGTTAGCAGAGAGTTTCCCGGGACAGTGAAACCCTATATCAGAGACACTGAGAAGAAGCCCCAATGTTCCCTCCAGGCACTTTCAGTGTGGGTGCCTTCTCCACGTGGTTCCTGGTTTCACTGCAGCTCTGAAGAGAATGTTAGCAAAGAGGTAATCGGGACAGTGCAAACAGTACTCAAAGACAGGGAGAGCAAGCTCTACATTACTCTCTTGGCAATTTGGATGTGGGACATACAGCGAGATGTTTGCTGCTTTTACATTTGGCTGTTGGGAGATTTACAGCACAAAGATATCTAGTTGATTTGAAGCAGTTCCGAGAAAGTCTAAACATAATCCTCACTTTTCCCTCCTGGCACTTTCCCTGTAGGGGATACCGCAAGACATTTCTGTATATTGGGCACAGCGCTGTGCAGGGTGTTAGCAGAGACTTTCCCGGGACAGTGAAACCCTATATCAGAGACACTGAGAAGAAGCCCCAATGTTCCCTCCAGGCACTTTCAGTGTGGGTGCCTTCTCCACGTGGTTCCTGGTTTCACAGCAGCTCTGAAGAGAATGTTAGCAAAGAGGTAATTGGGACAGCGCAAACAGTACTCAAAGACAGGGAGAGCAAGCTCTCTCTTGGCACTTTGGATGTGGGACATACAGCGAGATGTTTGCTGCTTTTACATTTGGCTGTTGGGAGATTTACAGCACAAAGATATCTAGTTGATTTGAAGCAGTTCCGAGAAAGTCTAAACATAATCCTCACTTTTCCCTCCTGGCACTTTCCCTGTAGGAGATACCGCAAGACGTTTCTGTATATTGGGCACAGCGCTGTGCAGGGTGTTAGCAGAGACTTTCCCGGGACAGTGAAACCCTATGTCAGAGACACTGAGAAGAAGCCCCAACGTTCCTTCCAGGCACTTTCAGTGTGGGTGCCTTCTCCACGTGGTTCCTGGTTTCACTGCAGCTCTGAAGAGAATGTTAGCAAAGAGGTAATCGGGACAGTGCAAACAGTACTCAAAGACAGGGAGAGCAAGCTCTCTCTTGGCACTTTGGATGTGGGACATACAGCGAGATGTTTGCTGCTTTTACATTTGGCTGTTGGGAGATTTACAGCACAAAGATATCTAGTTGATTTGAAGCAGTTCCGAGAAAGTCTAAACATAATCCTCACTTTTCCCTCCTGGCACTTTCCCTGTAGGAGATACCGCAAGACGTTTCTGTATATTGGGCACAGCGCTCTGCAGGGTGTTAGCAGAGAGTTTCCCGGGACAGTGAAACCCTATATCAGAGACACTGAGAAGAAGCCCCAATGTTCCCTCCAGGCACTTTCAGTGTGGGTGCCTTCTCCACGTGGTTCCTGGTTTCACTGCAGCTCTGAAGAGAATGTTAGCAAAGAGGTAATCGGGACAGTGCAAACAGTACTCAAAGACAGGGAGAGCAAGCTCTACATTACTCTCTTGTCACTTTGGATGTGGGACATACAGCGAGATGTTTGCTGCTTTTGCGTTTGGCTGTTGGGAGATTTACAGCACAAAGATATCTAGTTGATTTGAAGCAGTTCCGAGAAAGTCTAAGCATAATCCTCACTTTTCCCTCCTGGCACTTTCCCTGTAGGGGATACCGCAAGACATTTCTGTATATTGGGCACAGCGCTGTGCAGGGTGTTAGCAGAGACTTTCCCGGGACAGTGAAACCCTATGTCAGAGACACTGAGAAGAAGCCCCAATGTTCCCTCCAGGCACTTTCAGTGTGGGTGCCTTCTCCACGTGGTTCCTGGTTTCACTGCAGCTCTGAAGAGAATGTTAGCAAAGGGGTAATCGGGACAGTGCAAACAGTACTCAAAGACAGGGAGAGCAAGCTCTCTCTTGGCACTTTGGATGTGGGACATACAGCGAGATGTTTGCTGCTTTTACATTTGGCTGTTGGGAGATTTACAGCACAAAGATATCTAGTTGATTTGAAGCAGTTCCGAGAAAGTCTAAACATAATCCTCACTTTTCCCTCCTGGCACTTTCCCTGTAGGAGATACCGCAAGACGTTTCTGTATATTGGGCACAGCGCTCTGCAGGGTGTTAGCAGAGAGTTTCCCGGGACAGTGAAACCCTATATCAGAGACACTGAGAAGAAGCCCCAGTGTTCCCTCCAGGCACTTTCAGTGTGGGTGCCTTCTCCACGTGGTTCCTGGTTTCACTGCAGCTCTGAAGAGAATGTTAGCAAAGAGGTAATCGGGACAGTGCAAACAGTACTCAAAGACAGGGAGAGCAAGCTCTCTCTTGGCACTTTGGATGTGGGACATACAGCGAGATGTTTGCTGCTTTTACATTTGGCTGTTGGGAGATTTACAGCACAAAGATATCTAGTTGATTTGAAGCAGTTCCGAGAAAGTCTAAACATAATCCTCACTTTTCCCTCCTGGCACTTTCCCTGTAGGAGATACCGCAAGACGTTTCTGTATATTGGGCACAGCGCTCTGCAGGGTGTTAGCAGAGAGTTTCCCGGGACAGTGAAACCCTATATCAGAGACACTGAGAAGAAGCCCCAATGTTCCCTCCAGGCACTTTCAGTGTGGGTGCCTTCTCCACGTGGTTCCTGGTTTCACTGCAGCTCTGAAGAGAATGTTAGCAAAGAGGTAATCGGGACAGCGCAAACAGTACTCAAAGACAGGGAGAGCAAGCTCTACATTACTCTCTTGGCACTTTGGATGTGGGACATACAGCGAGATGTTTGCTGCTTTTACATTTGGCTGTTGGGAGATTTACAGCACAAAGATATCTAGTTGATTTGAAGCAGTTCCGAGAAAGTCTAAGCATAATCCTCACTTTTCCCTCCTGGCACTTTCCCTGTAGGGGATACCGCAAGACATTTCTGTATATTGGGCACAGCGCTGTGCAGGGTGTTAGCAGAGACTTTCCCGGGACAGTGAAACCCTATGTCAGAGACACTGAGAAGAAGCCCCAATGTTCCCTCCAGGCACTTTCAGTGTGGGTGCCTTCTCCACGTGGTTCCTGGTTTCACTGCAGCTCTGAAGAGAATGTTAGCAAAGAGGTAATCGGGACAGTGCAAACAGTACTCAAAGACAGGGAGAGGAAGCTCTCTCTTGGCACTTTGGATGTGGGACATACAGCGAGATGTTTGCTGCTTTTACATTTGGCTGTTGGGAGATTTACAGCACAAAGATATCTAGTTGATTTGAAGCAGTTCCGAGAAAGTCTAAACATAATCCTCACTTTTCCCTCCTGGCACTTTCCCTGTAGGAGATACCGCAAGACGTTTCTGTATATTGGGCACAGCGCTGTGCAGGGTGTTAGCAGAGAGTTTCCCGGGACAGTGAAACCCTATATCAGAGACACTGAGAAGAAGCCCCAATGTTCCCTCCAGGCACTTTCAGTGTGGGTGCCTTCTCCACGTGGTTCCTGGTTTCACTGCAGCTCTGAAGAGAATGTTAGCAAAGAGGTAATCGGGACAGTGCAAACAGTACTCAAAGACAGGGAGAGCAAGCTCTCTCTTGGCACTTTGGATGTGGGACATACAGCGAGATGTTTGCTGCTTTTACATTTGGCTGTTGGGAGATTTACAGCACAAAGATATCTAGTTGATTTGAAGCAGTTCCGAGAAAGTCTAAACATAATCCTCACTTTTCCCTCCTGGCACTTTCCCTGTAGGAGATACCGCAAGACGTTTCTGTATATTGGGCACAGCGCTCTGCAGGGTGTTAGCAGAGAGTTTCCCGGGACAGTGAAACCCTATATCAGAGACACTGAGAAGAAGCCCCAATGTTCCCTCCAGGCACTTTCAGTGTGGGTGCCTTCTCCACGTGGTTCCTGGTTTCACTGCAGCTCTGAAGAGAATGTTAGCAAAGAGGTAATCGGGACAGTGCAAACAGTACTCAAAGACAGGGAGAGCAAGCTCTACATTACTCTCTTGGCAATTTGGATGTGGGACATACAGCGAGATGTTTGCTGCTTTTACATTTGGCTGTTGGGAGATTTACAGCACAAAGATATCTAGTTGATTTGAAGCAGTTCCGAGAAAGTCTAAACATAATCCTCACTTTTCCCTCCTGGCACTTTCCCTGTAGGGGATACCGCAAGACATTTCTGTATATTGGGCACAGCGCTGTGCAGGGTGTTAGCAGAGACTTTCCCGGGACAGTGAAACCCTATATCAGAGACACTGAGAAGAAGCCCCAATGTTCCCTCCAGGCACTTTCAGTGTGGGTGCCTTCTCCACGTGGTTCCTGGTTTCACAGCAGCTCTGAAGAGAATGTTAGCAAAGAGGTAATTGGGACAGCGCAAACAGTACTCAAAGACAGGGAGAGCAAGCTCTCTCTTGGCACTTTGGATGTGGGACATACAGCGAGATGTTTGCTGCTTTTACATTTGGCTGTTGGGAGATTTACAGCACAAAGATATCTAGTTGATTTGAAGCAGTTCCGAGAAAGTCTAAACATAATCCTCACTTTTCCCTCCTGGCACTTTCCCTGTAGGAGATACCGCAAGACGTTTCTGTATATTGGGCACAGCGCTCTGCAGGGTGTTAGCAGAGACTTTCCCGGGACAGTGAAACCCTATGTCAGAGACACTGAGAAGAAGCCCCAACGTTCCTTCCAGGCACTTTCAGTGTGGGTGCCTTCTCCACGTGGTTCCTGGTTTCACTGCAGCTCTGAAGAGAATGTTAGCAAAGAGGTAATCGGGACAGTGCAAACAGTACTCAAAGACAGGGAGAGCAAGCTCTCTCTTGGCACTTTGGATGTGGGACATACAGCGAGATGTTTGCTGCTTTTACATTTGGCTGTTGGGAGATTTACAGCACAAAGATATCTAGTTGATTTGAAGCAGTTCCGAGAAAGTCTAAACATAATCCTCACTTTTCCCTCCTGGCACTTTCCCTGTAGGAGATACCGCAAGACGTTTCTGTATATTGGGCACAGCGCTCTGCAGGGTGTTAGCAGAGAGTTTCCCGGGACAGTGAAACCCTATATCAGAGACACTGAGAAGAAGCCCCAATGTTCCCTCCAGGCACTTTCAGTGTGGGTGCCTTCTCCACGTGGTTCCTGGTTTCACTGCAGCTCTGAAGAGAATGTTAGCAAAGAGGTAATCGGGACAGTGCAAACAGTACTCAAAGACAGGGAGAGCAAGCTCTACATTACTCTCTTGTCACTTTGGATGTGGGACATACAGCGAGATGTTTGCTGCTTTTGCGTTTGGCTGTTGGGAGATTTACAGCACAAAGATATCTAGTTGATTTGAAGCAGTTCCGAGAAAGTCTAAGCATAATCCTCACTTTTCCCTCCTGGCACTTTCCCTGTAGGGGATACCGCAAGACATTTCTGTATATTGGGCACAGCGCTGTGCAGGGTGTTAGCAGAGACTTTCCCGGGACAGTGAAACCCTATGTCAGAGACACTGAGAAGAAGCCCCAATGTTCCCTCCAGGCACTTTCAGTGTGGGTGCCTTCTCCACGTGGTTCCTGGTTTCACTGCAGCTCTGAAGAGAATGTTAGCAAAGGGGTAATCGGGACAGTGCAAACAGTACTCAAAGACAGGGAGAGCAAGCTCTCTCTTGGCACTTTGGATGTGGGACATACAGCGAGATGTTTGCTGCTTTTACATTTGGCTGTTGGGAGATTTACAGCACAAAGATATCTAGTTGATTTGAAGCAGTTCCGAGAAAGTCTAAACATAATCCTCACTTTTCCCTCCTGGCACTTTCCCTGTAGGAGATACCGCAAGACGTTTCTGTATATTGGGCACAGCGCTCTGCAGGGTGTTAGCAGAGAGTTTCCCGGGACAGTGAAACCCTATATCAGAGACACTGAGAAGAAGCCCCAGTGTTCCCTCCAGGCACTTTCAGTGTGGGTGCCTTCTCCACGTGGTTCCTGGTTTCACTGCAGCTCTGAAGAGAATGTTAGCAAAGAGGTAATCGGGACAGTGCAAACAGTACTCAAAGACAGGGAGAGCAAGCTCTCTCTTGGCACTTTGGATGTGGGACATACAGCGAGATGTTTGCTGCTTTTACATTTGGCTGTTGGGAGATTTACAGCACAAAGATATCTAGTTGATTTGAAGCAGTTCCGAGAAAGTCTAAACATAATCCTCACTTTTCCCTCCTGGCACTTTCCCTGTAGGAGATACCGCAAGACGTTTCTGTATATTGGGCACAGCGCTCTGCAGGGTGTTAGCAGAGAGTTTCCCGGGACAGTGAAACCCTATATCAGAGACACTGAGAAGAAGCCCCAGTGTTCCCTCCAGGCACTTTCAGTGTGGGTGCCTTCTCCACGTGGTTCCTGGTTTCACTGCAGCTCTGAAGAGAATGTTAGCAAAGGGGTAATCGGGACAGCGCAAACAGTACTCAAAGACAGGGAGAGCAAGCTCTCTCTTGGCACTTTGGATGTGGGACATACAGCGAGATGTTTGCTGCTTTTACATTTGGCTGTTGGGAGATTTACAGCACAAAGATATCTAGTTGATTTGAAGCAGTTCCGAGAAAGTCTAAACATAATCCTCACTTTTCCCTCCTGGCACTTTCCCTGTAGGAGATACCGCAAGACGTTTCTGTATATTGGGCACAGCGCTCTGCAGGGTGTTAGCAGAGAGTTTCCCGGGACAGTGAAACCCTATATCAGAGACACTGAGAAGAAGCCCCAATGTTCCCTCCAGGCACTTTCAGTGTGGGTGCCTTCTCCACGTGGTTCCTGGTTTCACTGCAGCTCTGAAGAGAATGTTAGCAAAGAGGTAATCGGGACAGCGCAAACAGTACTCAAAGACAGGGAGAGCAAGCTCTCTCTTGGCACTTTGGATGTGGGACATACAGCGAGATGTTTGCTGCTTTTACATTTGGCTGTTGGGAGATTTACAGCACAAAGATATCTAGTTGATTTGAAGCAGTTCCGAGAAAGTCTAAACATAATCCTCACTTTTCCCTCCTGGCACTTTCCCTGTAGGGGATACCGCAAGACATTTCTGTATATTGGGCACAGCGCTGTGCAGGGTGTTAGCAGAGACTTTCCCGGGACAGTGAAACCCTATATCAGAGACACTGAGAAGAAGCCCCAATGTTCCCTCCAGGCACTTTCAGTGTGGGTGCCTTCTCCACGTGGTTCCTGGTTTCACTGCAGCTCTGAAGAGAATGTTAGCAAAGAGGTAATCGGGACAGCGCAAACAGTACTCAAAGACAGGGAGAGCAAGCTCTCTCTTGGCACTTTGGATGTGGGACATACAGCGAGATGTTTGCTGCTTTTGCGTTTGGCTGTTGGGAGATTTACAGCACAAAGATATCTAGTTGATTTGAAGCAGTTCCGAGAAAGTCTAAACATAATCCTCACTTTTCCCTCCTGGCACTTTCCCTGTAGGAGATACCGCAAGACGTTTCTGTATATTGGGCACAGCGCTCTGCAGGGTGTTAGCAGAGAGTTTCCCGGGACAGTGAAACCCTATATCAGAGACACTGAGAAGAAGCCCCAATGTTCCCTCCAGGCACTTTCAGTGTGGGTGCCTTCTCCACGTGGTTCCTGGTTTCACTGCAGCTCTGAAGAGAATGTTAGCAAAGAGGTAATCGGGACAGTGCAAACAGTACTCAAAGACAGGGAGAGCAAGCTCTCTCTTGGCACTTTGGATGTGGGACATACAGCGAGATGTTTGCTGCTTTTGCATTTGGCTGTTGGGAGATTTACAGCACAAAGATATCTAGTTGATTTGAAGCAGTTCTGAGAAAGTCTAAACATAATCCTCACTTTTCCCTCCTGGCACTTTCCCTGTAGGGGATACCGCAAGACATTTCTGTATATTGGGCACAGCGCTCTGCAGGGTGTTAGCAGAGAGTTTCCCGGGACAGTGAAACCCTATGTCAGAGACACTGAGAAGAAGCCCCAACGTTCCCTCCAGGCACTTCCAGTGTGGGTGCCTTCTCCACGTGGTTCCTGGTTTCACTGCAGCTCTGAAGAGAATGTTAGCAAAGAGGTAATCGGGACAGCGCAAACAGTACTCAAAGACAGGGAGAGCAAGCTCTCTCTTGGCACTTTGGATGTGGGACATACAGCGAGATGTTTGCTGCTTTTACATTTGGCTGTTGGGAGATTTACAGCACAAAGATATCTAGTTGATTTGAAGCAGTTCCGAGAAAGTCTAAACATAATCCTCACTTTTCCCTCCTGGCACTTTCCCTGTAGGAGATACCGCAAGACGTTTCTGTATATTGGGCACAGCGCTCTGCAGGGTGTTAGCAGAGAGTTTCCCGGGACAGTGAAACCCTATATCAGAGACACTGAGAAGAAGCCCCAGTGTTCCCTCCAGGCACTTTCAGTGTGGGTGCCTTCTCCACGTGGTTCCTGGTTTCACTGCAGCTCTGAAGAGAATGTTAGCAAAGAGGTAATCGGGACAGTGCAAACAGTACTCAAAGACAGGGAGAGCAAGCTCTCTCTTGGCACTTTGGATGTGGGACATACAGCGAGATGTTTGCTGCTTTTACATTTGGCTGTTGGGAGATTTACAGCACAAAGATATCTAGTTGATTTGAAGCAGTTCCGAGAAAGTCTAAACATAATCCTCACTTTTCCCTCCTGGCACTTTCCCTGTAGGAGATACCGCAAGACGTTTCTGTATATTGGGCACAGCGCTCTGCAGGGTGTTAGCAGAGAGTTTCCCGGGACAGTGAAACCCTATATCAGAGACACTGAGAAGAAGCCCCAATGTTCCCTCCAGGCACTTTCAGTGTGGGTGCCTTCTCCACGTGGTTCCTGGTTTCACTGCAGCTCTGAAGAGAATGTTAGCAAAGGGGTAATCGGGACAGCGCAAACAGTACTCAAAGACAGGGAGAGCAAGCTCTCTCTTGGCACTTTGGATGTGGGACATACAGCGAGATGTTTGCTGCTTTTACATTTGGCTGTTGGGAGATTTACAGCACAAAGATATCTAGTTGATTTGAAGCAGTTCCGAGAAAGTCTAAACATAATCCTCACTTTTCCCTCCTGGCACTTTCCCTGTAGGAGATACCGCAAGACGTTTCTGTATATTGGGCACAGCGCTCTGCAGGGTGTTAGCAGAGAGTTTCCCGGGACAGTGAAACCCTATATCAGAGACACTGAGAAGAAGCCCCAATGTTCCCTCCAGGCACTTTCAGTGTGGGTGCCTTCTCCACGTGGTTCCTGGTTTCACTGCAGCTCTGAAGAGAATGTTAGCAAAGAGGTAATCGGGACAGCGCAAACAGTACTCAAAGACAGGGAGAGCAAGCTCTCTCTTGGCACTTTGGATGTGGGACATACAGCGAGATGTTTGCTGCTTTTGCGTTTGGCTGTTGGGAGATTTACAGCACAAAGATATCTAGTTGATTTGAAGCAGTTCCGAGAAAGTCTAAACATAATCCTCACTTTTCCCTCCTGGCACTTTCCCTGTAGGAGATACCGCAAGACGTTTCTGTATATTGGGCACAGCGCTCTGCAGGGTGTTAGCAGAGAGTTTCCCGGGACAGTGAAACCCTATATCAGAGACACTGAGAAGAAGCCCCAACGTTCCTTCCAGGCACTTTCAGTGTGGGTGCCTTCTCCACGTGGTTCCTGGTTTCACTGCAGCTCTGAAGAGAATGTTAGCAAAGAGGTAATCGGGACAGTGCAAACAGTACTCAAAGACAGGGAGAGCAAGCTCTCTCTTGGCACTTTGGATGTGGGACATACAGCGAGATGTTTGCTGCTTTTACATTTGGCTGTTGGGAGATTTACAGCACAAAGATATCTAGTTGATTTGAAGCAGTTCCGAGAAAGTCTAAACATAATCCTCACTTTTCCCTCCTGGCACTTTCCCTGTAGGAGATACCGCAAGACGTTTCTGTATATTGGGCACAGCGCTGTGCAGGGTGTTAGCAGAGAGTTTCCCGGGACAGTGAAACCCTATATCAGAGACACTGAGAAGAAGCCCCAATGTTCCCTCCAGGCACTTTCAGTGTGGGTGCCTTCTCCACGTGGTTCCTGGTTTCACTGCAGCTCTGAAGAGAATGTTAGCAAAGAGGTAATCGGGACAGTGCAAACAGTACTCAAAGACAGGGAGAGCAAGCTCTCTCTTGGCACTTTGGATGTGGGACATACAGCGAGATGTTTGCTGCTTTTGCGTTTGGCTGTTGGGAGATTTACAGCACAAAGATATCTAGTTGATTTGAAGCAGTTCTGAGAAAGTCTAAACATAATCCTCACTTTTCCCTCCTGGCACTTTCCCTGTAGGGATACCGCAAGACATTTCTGTATATTGGGCACAGCGCTGTGCAGGGTGTTAGCAGAGAGTTTCCCGGGACAGTGAAACCCTATGTCAGAGACACTGAGAAGAAGCCCCAATGTTCCCTCCAGGCACTTTCAGTGTGGGTGCCTTCTCACGTGGTTCCTGGTTTCACTGCAGCTCTGAAGAGAATGTTAGCAAAGAGGTAATCGGGACAGTGCAAACAGTACTCAAAGACAGGGAGAGCAAGCTCTACATTACTCTCTTGGCACTTTGGATGTGGGACATACAGCGAGATGTTTGCTGCTTTTACATTTGGCTGTTGGGAGATTTACAGCACAAAGATATCTAGTTGATTTGAAGCAGTTCCGAGAAAGTCTAAACATAATCCTCACTTTTCCCTCCTGGCACTTTCCCTGTAGGAGATACCGCAAGACGTTTCTGTATATTGGGCACAGCGCTCTGCAGGGTGTTAGCAGAGAGTTTCCCGGGACAGTGAAACCCTATATCAGAGACACTGAGAAGAAGCCCCAATGTTCCCTCCAGGCACTTTCAGTGTGGGTGCCTTCTCCACGTGGTTCCTGGTTTCACTGCAGCTCTGAAGAGAATGTTAGCAAAGGGGTAATCGGGACAGCGCAAACAGTACTCAAAGACAGGGAGAGCAAGCTCTCTCTTGGCACTTTGGATGTGGGACATACAGCGAGATGTTTGCTGCTTTTACATTTGGCTGTTGGGAGATTTACAGCACAAAGATATCTAGTTGATTTGAAGCAGTTCCGAGAAAGTCTAAACATAATCCTCACTTTTCCCTCCTGGCACTTTCCCTGTAGGAGATACCGCAAGACGTTTCTGTATATTGGGCACAGCGCTCTGCAGGGTGTTAGCAGAGAGTTTCCCGGGACAGTGAAACCCTATATCAGAGACACTGAGAAGAAGCCCCAACGTTCCTTCCAGGCACTTCCAGTGTGGGTGCCTTCTCCACGTGGTTCCTGGTTTCACTGCAGCTCTGAAGAGAATGTTAGCAAAGAGGTAATCGGGACAGCGCAAACAGTACTCAAAGACAGGGAGAGCAAGCTCTCTCTTGGCACTTTGGATGTGGGACATACAGCGAGATGTTTGCTGCTTTTACATTTGGCTGTTGGGAGATTTACAGCACAAAGATATCTAGTTGATTTGAAGCAGTTCCGAGAAAGTCTAAACATAATCCTCACTTTTCCCTCCTGGCACTTTCCCTGTAGGGGATACCGCAAGACATTTCTGTATATTGGGCACAGCGCTGTGCAGGGTGTTAGCAGAGACTTTCCCGGGACAGTGAAACCCTATATCAGAGACACTGAGAAGAAGCCCCAATGTTCCCTCCAGGCACTTTCAGTGTGGGTGCCTTCTCCACGTGGTTCCTGGTTTCACTGCAGCTCTGAAGAGAATGTTAGCAAAGAGGTAATCGGGACAGCGCAAACAGTACTCAAAGACAGGGAGAGCAAGCTCTCTCTTGGCACTTTGGATGTGGGACATACAGCGAGATGTTTGCTGCTTTTGCGTTTGGCTGTTGGGAGATTTACAGCACAAAGATATCTAGTTGATTTGAAGCAGTTCCGAGAAAGTCTAAACATAATCCTCACTTTTCCCTCCTGGCACTTTCCCTGTAGGAGATACCGCAAGACGTTTCTGTATATTGGGCACAGCGCTCTGCAGGGTGTTAGCAGAGAGTTTCCCGGGACAGTGAAACCCTATATCAGAGACACTGAGAAGAAGCCCCAATGTTCCCTCCAGGCACTTTCAGTGTGGGTGCCTTCTCCACGTGGTTCCTGGTTTCACTGCAGCTCTGAAGAGAATGTTAGCAAAGGGGTAGTCGGGACAGCGCAAACAGTACTCAAAGACAGGGAGAGCAAGCTCTCTCTTGGCACTTTGGATGTGGGACATACAGCGAGATGTTTGCTGCTTTTACATTTGGCTGTTGGGAGATTTACAGCACAAAGATATCTAGTTGATTTGAAGCAGTTCCGAGAAAGTCTAAACATAATCCTCACTTTTCCCTCCTGGCACTTTCCCTGTAGGAGATACCGCAAGACGTTTCTGTATATTGGGCACAGCGCTCTGCAGGGTGTTAGCAGAGAGTTTCCCGGGACAGTGAAACCCTATATCAGAGACACTGAGAAGAAGCCCCAATGTTCCCTCCAGGCACTTTCAGTGTGGGTGCCTTCTCCACGTGGTTCCTGGTTTCACTGCAGCTCTGAAGAGAATGTTAGCAAAGAGGTAATCGGGACAGTGCAAACAGTACTCAAAGACAGGGAGAGCAAGCTCTCTCTTGGCACTTTGGATGTGGGACATACAGCGAGATGTTTGCTGCTTTTGCATTTGGCTGTTGGGAGATTTACAGCACAAAGATATCTAGTTGATTTGAAGCAGTTCTGAGAAAGTCTAAACATAATCCTCACTTTTCCCTCCTGGCACTTTCCCTGTAGGGGATACCGCAAGACATTTCTGTATATTGGGCACAGCGCTCTGCAGGGTGTTAGCAGAGAGTTTCCCGGGACAGTGAAACCCTATGTCAGAGACACTGAGAAGAAGCCCCAACGTTCCCTCCAGGCACTTCCAGTGTGGGTGCCTTCTCCACGTGGTTCCTGGTTTCACTGCAGCTCTGAAGAGAATGTTAGCAAAGAGGTAATCGGGACAGCGCAAACAGTACTCAAAGACAGGGAGAGCAAGCTCTCTCTTGGCACTTTGGATGTGGGACATACAGCGAGATGTTTGCTGCTTTTACATTTGGCTGTTGGGAGATTTACAGCACAAAGATATCTAGTTGATTTGAAGCAGTTCCGAGAAAGTCTAAACATAATCCTCACTTTTCCCTCCTGGCACTTTCCCTGTAGGAGATACCGCAAGACGTTTCTGTATATTGGGCACAGCGCTCTGCAGGGTGTTAGCAGAGAGTTTCCCGGGACAGTGAAACCCTATATCAGAGACACTCAGAAGAAGCCCCAGTGTTCCCTCCAGGCACTTTCAGTGTGGGTGCCTTCTCCACGTGGTTCCTGGTTTCACTGCAGCTCTGAAGAGAATGTTAGCAAAGAGGTAATCGGGACAGCGCAAACAGTACTCAAAGACAGGGAGAGCAAGCTCTCTCTTGGCACTTTGGATGTGGGACATACAGCGAGATGTTTGCTGCTTTTACATTTGGCTGTTGGGAGATTTACAGCACAAAGATATCTAGTTGATTTGAAGCAGTTCCGAGAAAGTCTAAACATAATCCTCACTTTTCCCTCCTGGCACTTTCCCTGTAGGAGATACCGCAAGACGTTTCTGTATATTGGGCACAGCGCTCTGCAGGGTGTTAGCAGAGAGTTTCCTGGGACAGTGAAACCCTATATCAGAGACACTGAGAAGAAGCCCCAATGTTCCCTCCAGGCACTTTCAGTGTGGGTGCCTTCTCCACGTGGTTCCTGGTTTCACTGCAGCTCTGAAGAGAATGTTAGCAAAGGGGTAATCGGGACAGCGCAAACAGTACTCAAAGACAGGGAGAGCAAGCTCTCTCTTGGCACTTTGGATGTGGGACATACAGCGAGATGTTTGCTGCTTTTACATTTGGCTGTTGGGAGATTTACAGCACAAAGATATCTAGTTGATTTGAAGCAGTTCCGAGAAAGTCTAAACATAATCCTCACTTTTCCCTCCTGGCACTTTCCCTGTAGGAGATACCGCAAGACGTTTCTGTATATTGGGCACAGCGCTCTGCAGGGTGTTAGCAGAGAGTTTCCCGGGACAGTGAAACCCTATATCAGAGACACTGAGAAGAAGCCCCAATGTTCCCTCCAGGCACTTTCAGTGTGGGTGCCTTCTCCACGTGGTTCCTGGTTTCACTGCAGCTCTGAAGAGAATGTTAGCAAAGAGGTAATCGGGACAGCGCAAACAGTACTCAAAGACAGGGAGAGCAAGCTCTCTCTTGGCACTTTGGATGTGGGACATACAGCGAGATGTTTGCTGCTTTTACATTTGGCTGTTGGGAGATTTACAGCACAAAGATATCTAGTTGATTTGAAGCAGTTCCGAGAAAGTCTAAACATAATCCTCACTTTTCCCTCCTGGCACTTTCCCTGTAGGAGATACCGCAAGACGTTTCTGTATATTGGGCACAGCGCTCTGCAGGGTGTTAGCAGAGAGTTTCCCGGGACAGTGAAACCCTATATCAGAGACACTGAGAAGAAGCCCCAATGTTCCCTCCAGGCACTTTCAGTGTGGGTGCCTTCTCCACGTGGTTCCTGGTTTCACTGCAGCTCTGAAGAGAATGTTAGCAAAGAGGTAATCGGGACAGTGCAAACAGTACTCAAAGACAGGGAGAGCAAGCTCTCTCTTGGCACTTTGGATGTGGGACATACAGCGAGATGTTTGCTGCTTTTGCATTTGGCTGTTGGGAGATTTACAGCACAAAGATATCTAGTTGATTTGAAGCAGTTCTGAGAAAGTCTAAACATAATCCTCACTTTTCCCTCCTGGCACTTTCCCTGTAGGGGATACCGCAAGACATTTCTGTATATTGGGCACAGCGCTCTGCAGGGTGTTAGCAGAGAGTTTCCCGGGACAGTGAAACCCTATGTCAGAGACACTGAGAAGAAGCCCCAACGTTCCCTCCAGGCACTTCCAGTGTGGGTGCCTTCTCCACGTGGTTCCTGGTTTCACTGCAGCTCTGAAGAGAATGTTAGCAAAGAGGTAATCGGGACAGCGCAAACAGTACTCAAAGACAGGGAGAGCAAGCTCTCTCTTGGCACTTTGGATGTGGGACATACAGCGAGATGTTTGCTGCTTTTACATTTGGCTGTTGGGAGATTTACAGCACAAAGATATCTAGTTGATTTGAAGCAGTTCCGAGAAAGTCTAAACATAATCCTCACTTTTCCCTCCTGGCACTTTCCCTGTAGGAGATACCGCAAGACGTTTCTGTATATTGGGCACAGCGCTCTGCAGGGTGTTAGCAGAGAGTTTCCCGGGACAGTGAAACCCTATATCAGAGACACTGAGAAGAAGCCCCAGTGTTCCCTCCAGGCACTTTCAGTGTGGGTGCCTTCTCCACGTGGTTCCTGGTTTCACTGCAGCTCTGAAGAGAATGTTAGCAAAGAGGTAATCGGGACAGCGCAAACAGTACTCAAAGACAGGGAGAGCAAGCTCTCTCTTGGCACTTTGGATGTGGGACATACAGCGAGATGTTTGCTGCTTTTACATTTGGCTGTTGGGAGATTTACAGCACAAAGATATCTAGTTGATTTGAAGCAGTTCCGAGAAAGTCTAAACATAATCCTCACTTTTCCCTCCTGGCACTTTCCCTGTAGGAGATACCGCAAGACGTTTCTGTATATTGGGCACAGCGCTCTGCAGGGTGTTAGCAGAGAGTTTCCTGGGACAGTGAAACCCTATATCAGAGACACTGAGAAGAAGCCCCAATGTTCCCTCCAGGCACTTTCAGTGTGGGTGCCTTCTCCACGTGGTTCCTGGTTTCACTGCAGCTCTGAAGAGAATGTTAGCAAAGGGGTAATCGGGACAGCGCAAACAGTACTCAAAGACAGGGAGAGCAAGCTCTCTCTTGGCACTTTGGATGTGGGACATACAGCGAGATGTTTGCTGCTTTTACATTTGGCTGTTGGGAGATTTACAGCACAAAGATATCTAGTTGATTTGAAGCAGTTCCGAGAAAGTCTAAACATAATCCTCACTTTTCCCTCCTGGCACTTTCCCTGTAGGAGATACCGCAAGACGTTTCTGTATATTGGGCACAGCGCTCTGCAGGGTGTTAGCAGAGAGTTTCCCGGGACAGTGAAACCCTATATCAGAGACACTGAGAAGAAGCCCCAATGTTCCCTCCAGGCACTTTCAGTGTGGGTGCCTTCTCCACGTGGTTCCTGGTTTCACTGCAGCTCTGAAGAGAATGTTAGCAAAGAGGTAATCGGGACAGCGCAAACAGTACTCAAAGACAGGGAGAGCAAGCTCTCTCTTGGCACTTTGGATGTGGGACATACAGCGAGATGTTTGCTGCTTTTACATTTGGCTGTTGGGAGATTTACAGCACAAAGATATCTAGTTGATTTGAAGCAGTTCCGAGAAAGTCTAAACATAATCCTCACTTTTCCCTCCTGGCACTTTCCCTGTAGGGGATACCGCAAGACGTTTCTGTATATTGGGCACAGCGCTGTGCAGGGTGTTAGCAGAGAGTTTCCCGGGACAGTGAAACCCTATATCAGAGACACTGAGAAGAAGCCCCAACGTTCCTTCCAGGCACTTCCAGTGTGGGTGCCTTCTCCACGTGGTTCCTGGTTTCACTGCAGCTCTGAAGAGAATGTTAGCAAAGAGGTAATCGGGACAGTGCAAACAGTACTCAAAGACAGGGAGAGCAAGCTCTCTCTTGGCACTTTGGATGTGGGACATACAGCGAGATGTTTGCTGCTTTTGCATTTGGCTGTTGGGAGATTTACAGCACAAAGATATCTAGTTGATTTGAAGCAGTTCCGAGAAAGTCTAAACATAATCCTCACTTTTCCCTCCTGGCACTTTCCCTGTAGGAGATACCGCAAGACGTTTCTGTATATTGGGCACAGCGCTCTGCAGGGTGTTAGCAGAGAGTTTCCCGGGACAGTGAAACCCTATATCAGAGACACTGAGAAGAAGCCCCAATGTTCCCTCCAGGCACTTTCAGTGTGGGTGCCTTCTCCACGTGGTTCCTGGTTTCACTGCAGCTCTGAAGAGAATGTTAGCAAAGAGGTAATCGGGACAGTGCAAACAGTACTCAAAGACAGGGAGAGCAAGCTCTCTCTTGGCACTTTGGATGTGGGACATACAGCGAGATGTTTGCTGCTTTTGCGTTTGGCTGTTGGGAGATTTACAGCACAAAGATATCTAGTTGATTTGAAGCAGTTCTGAGAAAGTCTAAACATAATCCTCACTTTTCCCTCCTGGCACTTTCCCTGTAGGAGATACCGCAAGACATTTCTGTATATTGGGCACAGCGCTGTGCAGGGTGTTAGCAGAGAGTTTCCCGGGACAGTGAAACCCTATGTCAGAGACACTGAGAAGAAGCCCCAATGTTCCCTCCAGGCACTTTCAGTGTGGGTGCCTTCTCCACGTGGTTCCTGGTTTCACTGCAGCTCTGAAGAGAATGTTAGCAAAGAGGTAATCGGGACAGTGCAAACAGTACTCAAAGACAGGGAGAGCAAGCTCTCTCTTGGCACTTTGGATGTGGGACATACAGCGAGATGTTTGCTGCTTTTACATTTGGCTGTTGGGAGATTTACAGCACAAAGATATCTAGTTGATTTGAAGCAGTTCTGAGAAAGTCTAAACATAATCCTCACTTTTCCCTCCTGGCACTTTCCCTGTAGGAGATACCGCAAGACGTTTCTGTATATTGGGCACAGCGCTCTGCAGGGTGTTAGCAGAGAGTTTCCCGGGACAGTGAAACCCTATATCAGAGACACTGAGAAGAAGCCCCAATGTTCCCTCCAGGCACTTTCAGTGTGGGTGCCTTCTCCACGTGGTTCCTGGTTTCACTGCAGCTCTGAAGAGAATGTTAGCAAAGGGGTAATCGGGACAGCGCAAACAGTACTCAAAGACAGGGAGAGCAAGCTCTCTCTTGGCACTTTGGATGTGGGACATACAGCGAGATGTTTGCTGCTTTTACATTTGGCTGTTGGGAGATTTACAGCACAAAGATATCTAGTTGATTTGAAGCAGTTCCGAGAAAGTCTAAACATAATCCTCACTTTTCCCTCCTGGCACTTTCCCTGTAGGGGATACCGCAAGACGTTTCTGTATATTGGGCACAGCGCTGTGCAGGGTGTTAGCAGAGAGTTTCCCGGGACAGTGAAACCCTATATCAGAGACACTGAGAAGAAGCCCCAATGTTCCCTCCAGGCACTTTCAGTGTGGGTGCCTTCTCCACGTGGTTCCTGGTTTCACTGCAGCTCTGAAGAGAATGTTAGCAAAGGGGTAATCGGGACAGCGCAAACAGTACTCAAAGACAGGGAGAGCAAGCTCTCTCTTGGCACTTTGGATGTGGGACATACAGCGAGATGTTTGCTGCTTTTACATTTGGCTGTTGGGAGATTTACAGCACAAAGATATCTAGTTGATTTGAAGCAGTTCCGAGAAAGTCTAAACATAATCCTCACTTTTCCCTCCTGGCACTTTCCCTGTAGGAGATACCGCAAGACGTTTCTGTATATTGGGCACAGCGCTCTGCAGGGTGTTAGCAGAGACTTTCCCGGGACAGTGAAACCCTATATCAGAGACACTGAGAAGAAGCCCCAACGTTCCTTCCAGGCACTTCCAGTGTGGGTGCCTTCTCCACGTGGTTCCTGGTTTCACTGCAGCTCTGAAGAGAATGTTAGCAAAGAGGTAATCGGGACAGTGCAAACAGTACTCAAAGACAGGGAGAGCAAGCTCTCTCTTGGCACTTTGGATGTGGGACATACAGCGAGATGTTTGCTGCTTTTACATTTGGCTGTTGGGAGATTTACAGCACAAAGATATCTAGTTGATTTGAAGCAGTTCCGAGAAAGTCTAAACATAATCCTCACTTTTCCCTCCTGGCACTTTCCCTGTAGGAGATACCGCAAGACGTTTCTGTATATTGGGCACAGCGCTGTGCAGGGTGTTAGCAGAGAGTTTCCCGGGACAGTGAAACCCTATATCAGAGACACTGAGAAGAAGCCCCAATGTTCCCTCCAGGCACTTTCAGTGTGGGTGCCTTCTCCACGTGGTTCCTGGTTTCACTGCAGCTCTGAAGAGAATGTTAGCAAAGAGGTAATCGGGACAGTGCAAACAGTACTCAAAGACAGGGAGAGCAAGCTCTCTCTTGGCACTTTGGATGTGGGACATACAGCGAGATGTTTGCTGCTTTTGCGTTTGGCTGTTGGGAGATTTACAGCACAAAGATATCTAGTTGATTTGAAGCAGTTCTGAGAAAGTCTAAACATAATCCTCACTTTTCCCTCCTGGCACTTTCCCTGTAGGGATACCGCAAGACATTTCTGTATATTGGGCACAGCGCTGTGCAGGGTGTTAGCAGAGACTTTCCCGGGACAGTGAAACCCTATGTCAGAGACACTGAGAAGAAGCCCCAATGTTCCCTCCAGGCACTTTCAGTGTGGGTGCCTTCTCACGTGGTTCCTGGTTTCACTGCAGCTCTGAAGAGAATGTTAGCAAAGAGGTAATCGGGACAGCGCAAACAGTACTCAAAGACAGGGAGAGCAAGCTCTCTCTTGGCACTTTGGATGTGGGACATACAGCGAGATGTTTGCTGCTTTTGCGTTTGGCTGTTGGGAGATTTACAGCACAAAGATATCTAGTTGATTTGAAGCAGTTCTGAGAAAGTCTAAACATAATCCTCACTTTTCCCTCCTGGCACTTTCCCTGTAGGGATACCGCAAGACATTTCTGTATATTGGGCACAGCGCTGTGCAGGGTGTTAGCAGAGACTTTCCCGGGACAGTGAAACCCTATGTCAGAGACACTGAGAAGAAGCCCCAATGTTCCCTCCAGGCACTTTCAGTGTGGGTGCCTTCTCACGTGGTTCCTGGTTTCACTGCAGCTCTGAAGAGAATGTTAGCAAAGAGGTAATCGGGACAGCGCAAACAGTACTCAAAGACAGGGAGAGCAAGCTCTCTCTTGGCACTTTGGATGTGGGACATACAGCGAGATGTTTGCTGCTTTTACATTTGGCTGTTGGGAGATTTACAGCACAAAGATATCTAGTTGATTTGAAGCAGTTCCGAGAAAGTCTAAACATAATCCTCACTTTTCCCTCCTGGCACTTACCCTGTAGGAGATACCGCAAGACGTTTCTGTATATTGGGGACAGCGCTCTGCAGGGTGTTAGCAGAGAGTTTCCCGGGACAGTGAAACCCTATATCAGAGACACTGAGAAGAAGCCCCAACGTTCCCTCCAGGCACTTTCAGTGTGGGTGCCTTCTCCACGTGGTTCCTGGTTTCACTGCAGCTCTGAAGAGAATGTTAGCAAAGAGGTAATCGGGACAGTGCAAACAGTACTCAAAGACAGGGAGAGCAAGCTCTACATTACTCTCTTGGCACTTTGGATGTGGGACATACAGCGAGATGTTTGCTGCTTTTGCGTTTGGCTGTTGGGAGATTTACAGCACAAAGATATCTAGTTGATTTGAAGCAGTTCCGAGAAAGTCTAAGCATAATCCTCACTTTTCCCTCCTGGCACTTTCCCTGTAGGGGATACCGCAAGACATTTCTGTATATTGGGCACAGCGCTCTGCAGGGTGTTAGCAGAGACTTTCCCGGGACAGTGAAACCCTATGTCAGAGACACTGAGAAGAAGCCCCAATGTTCCCTCCAGGCACTTTCAGTGTGGGTGCCTTCTCCACGTGGTTCCTGGTTTCACTGCAGCTCTGAAGAGAATGTTAGCAAAGAGGTAATCGGGACAGCGCAAACAGTACTCAAAGACAGGGAGAGCAAGCTCTCTCTTGGCACTTTGGATGTGGGACATACAGCGAGATGTTTGCTGCTTTTACAATTGGCTGTTGGGAGATTTACAGCACAAAGATATCTAGTTGATTTGAAGCAGTTCCGAGAAAGTCTAAACATAATCCTCACTTTTCCCTCCTGGCACTTTCCCTGTAGGAGATACCGCAAGACGTTTCTGTATATTGGGCACAGCGCTCTGCAGGGTGTTAGCAGAGAGTTTCCCGGGACAGTGAAACCCTATATCAGAGACACTGAGAAGAAGCCCCAATGTTCCCTCCAGGCACTTTCAGTGTGGGTGCCTTCTCCACGTGGTTCCTGGTTTCACAGCAGCTCTGAAGAGAATGTTAGCAAAGAGGTAATCGGGACAGTGCAAACAGTACTCAAAGACAGGGAGAGCAAGCTCTCTCTTGGCACTTTGGATGTGGGACATACAGCGAGATGTTTGCTGCTTTTACATTTGGCTGTTGGGAGATTTACAGCACAAAGATATCTAGTTGATTTGAAGCAGTTCCGAGAAAGTCTAAACATAATCCTCACTTTTCCCTCCTGGCACTTTCCCTGTAGGAGATACCGCAAGACGTTTCTGTATATTGGGCACAGCGCTCTGCAGGGTGTTAGCAGAGAGTTTCCCGGGACAGTGAAACCCTATGTCAGAGACACTGAGAAGAAGCCCCAATGTTCCCTCCAGGCACTTTCAGTGTGGGTGCCTTCTCCACGTGGTTCCTGGTTTCACTGCAGCTCTGAAGAGAATGTTAGCAAAGAGGTAATCGGGACAGTGCAAACAGTACTCAAAGACAGGGAGAGCAAGCTCTACATTACTCTCTTGGCAATTTGGATGTGGGACATACAGCGAGATGTTTGCTGCTTTTACATTTGGCTGTTGGGAGATTTACAGCACAAAGATATCTAGTTGATTTGAAGCAGTTCCGAGAAAGTCTAAACATAATCCTCACTTTTCCCTCCTGGCACTTTCCCTGTAGGGGATACCGCAAGACATTTCTGTATATTGGGCACAGCGCTGTGCAGGGTGTTAGCAGAGACTTTCCCGGGACAGTGAAACCCTATATCAGAGACACTGAGAAGAAGCCCCAATGTTCCCTCCAGGCACTTTCAGTGTGGGTGCCTTCTCCACGTGGTTCCTGGTTTCACAGCAGCTCTGAAGAGAATGTTAGCAAAGAGGTAATTGGGACAGCGCAAACAGTACTCAAAGACAGGGAGAGCAAGCTCTCTCTTGGCACTTTGGATGTGGGACATACAGCGAGATGTTTGCTGCTTTTACATTTGGCTGTTGGGAGATTTACAGCACAAAGATATCTAGTTGATTTGAAGCAGTTCCGAGAAAGTCTAAACATAATCCTCACTTTTCCCTCCTGGCACTTTCCCTGTAGGGGATACCGCAAGACGTTTCTGTATATTGGGCACAGCGCTGTGCAGGGTGTTAGCAGAGAGTTTCCCGGGACAGTGAAACCCTATATCAGAGACACTGAGAAGAAGCCCCAACGTTCCTTCCAGGCACTTTCAGTGTGGGTGCCTTCTCCACGTGGTTCCTGGTTTCACTGCAGCTCTGAAGAGAATGTTAGCAAAGAGGTAATCGGGACAGTGCAAACAGTACTCAAAGACAGGGAGAGCAAGCTCTCTCTTGGCACTTTGGATGTGGGACATACAGCGAGATGTTTGCTGCTTTTACATTTGGCTGTTGGGAGATTTACAGCACAAAGATATCTAGTTGATTTGAAGCAGTTCCGAGAAAGTCTAAACATAATCCTCACTTTTCCCTCCTGGCACTTTCCCTGTAGGAGATACCGCAAGACGTTTCTGTATATTGGGCACAGCGCTCTGCAGGGTGTTAGCAGAGAGTTTCCCGGGACAGTGAAACCCTATATCAGAGACACTGAGAAGAAGCCCCAATGTTCCCTCCAGGCACTTTCAGTGTGGGTGCCTTCTCCACGTGGTTCCTGGTTTCACTGCAGCTCTGAAGAGAATGTTAGCAAAGAGGTAATCGGGACAGTGCAAACAGTACTCAAAGACAGGGAGAGCAAGCTCTACATTACTCTCTTGGCACTTTGGATGTGGGACATACAGCGAGATGTTTGCTGCTTTTGCGTTTGGCTGTTGGGAGATTTACAGCACAAAGATATCTAGTTGATTTGAAGCAGTTCCGAGAAAGTCTAAGCATAATCCTCACTTTTCCCTCCTGGCACTTTCCCTGTAGGGGATACCGCAAGACGTTTCTGTATATTGGGCACAGCGCTGTGCAGGGTGTTAGCAGAGACTTTCCCGGGACAGTGAAACCCTATATCAGAGACACTGAGAAGAAGCCCCAATGTTCCCTCCAGGCACTTTCAGTGTGGGTGCCTTCTCCACGTGGTTCCTGGTTTCACTGCAGCTCTGAAGAGAATGTTAGCAAAGGGGTAATCGGGACAGTGCAAACAGTACTCAAAGACAGGGAGAGCAAGCTCTCTCTTGGCACTTTGGATGTGGGACATACAGCGAGATGTTTGCTGCTTTTACATTTGGCTGTTGGGAGATTTACAGCACAAAGATATCTAGTTGATTTGAAGCAGTTCTGAGAAAGTCTAAACATAATCCTCACTTTTCCCTCCTGGCACTTTCCCTGTAGGGATACCGCAAGACATTTCTGTATATTGGGCACAGCGCTGTGCAGGGTGTTAGCAGAGAGTTTCCCGGGACAGTGAAACCCTATGTCAGAGACACTGAGAAGAAGCCCCAATGTTCCCTCCAGGCACTTTCAGTGTGGGTGCCTTCTCACGTGGTTCCTGGTTTCACTGCAGCTCTGAAGAGAATGTTAGCAAAGAGGTAATCGGGACAGCGCAAACAGTACTCAAAGACAGGGAGAGCAAGCTCTCTCTTGGCACTTTGGATGTGGGACATACAGCGAGATGTTTGCTGCTTTTACATTTGGCTGTTGGGAGATTTACAGCACAAAGATATCTAGTTGATTTGAAGCAGTTCCGAGAAAGTCTAAACATAATCCTCACTTTTCCCTCCTGGCACTTACCCTGTAGGAGATACCGCAAGACGTTTCTGTATATTGGGGACAGCGCTCTGCAGGGTGTTAGCAGAGAGTTTCCCGGGACAGTGAAACCCTATATCAGAGACACTGAGAAGAAGCCCCAACGTTCCCTCCAGGCACTTTCAGTGTGGGTGCCTTCTCCACGTGGTTCCTGGTTTCACTGCAGCTCTGAAGAGAATGTTAGCAAAGAGGTAATCGGGACAGTGCAAACAGTACTCAAAGACAGGGAGAGCAAGCTCTACATTACTCTCTTGGCACTTTGGATGTGGGACATACAGCGAGATGTTTGCTGCTTTTGCGTTTGGCTGTTGGGAGATTTACAGCACAAAGATATCTAGTTGATTTGAAGCAGTTCCGAGAAAGTCTAAGCATAATCCTCACTTTTCCCTCCTGGCACTTTCCCTGTAGGGGATACCGCAAGACATTTCTGTATATTGGGCACAGCGCTCTGCAGGGTGTTAGCAGAGACTTTCCCGGGACAGTGAAACCCTATGTCAGAGACACTGAGAAGAAGCCCCAATGTTCCCTCCAGGCACTTTCAGTGTGGGTGCCTTCTCCACGTGGTTCCTGGTTTCACTGCAGCTCTGAAGAGAATGTTAGCAAAGAGGTAATCGGGACAGCGCAAACAGTACTCAAAGACAGGGAGAGCAAGCTCTCTCTTGGCACTTTGGATGTGGGACATACAGCGAGATGTTTGCTGCTTTTACAATTGGCTGTTGGGAGATTTACAGCACAAAGATATCTAGTTGATTTGAAGCAGTTCCGAGAAAGTCTAAACATAATCCTCACTTTTCCCTCCTGGCACTTTCCCTGTAGGAGATACCGCAAGACGTTTCTGTATATTGGGCACAGCGCTCTGCAGGGTGTTAGCAGAGAGTTTCCCGGGACAGTGAAACCCTATATCAGAGACACTGAGAAGAAGCCCCAACGTTCCTTCCAGGCACTTCCAGTGTGGGTGCCTTCTCCACGTGGTTCCTGGTTTCACTGCAGCTCTGAAGAGAATGTTAGCAAAGAGGTAATCGGGACAGTGCAAACAGTACTCAAAGACAGGGAGAGCAAGCTCTCTCTTGGCACTTTGGATGTGGGACATACAGCGAGATGTTTGCTGCTTTTACATTTGGCTGTTGGGAGATTTACAGCACAAAGATATCTAGTTGATTTGAAGCAGTTCCGAGAAAGTCTAAGCATAATCCTCACTTTTCCCTCCTGGCACTTTCCCTGTAGGGGATACCGCAAGACATTTCTGTATATTGGGCACAGCGCTGTGCAGGGTGTTAGCAGAGACTTTCGCGGGACAGTGAAACCCTATGTCAGAGACACTGAGAAGAAGCCCCAATGTTCCCTCCAGGCACTTTCAGTGTGGGTGCCTTCTCCACGTGGTTCCTGGTTTCACTGCAGCTCTGAAGAGAATGTTAGCAAAGAGGTAATCGGGACAGTGCAAACAGTACTCAAAGACAGGGAGAGCAAGCTCTCTCTTGGCACTTTGGATGTGGGACATACAGCGAGATGTTTGCTGCTTTTACATTTGGCTGTTGGGAGATTTACAGCACAAAGATATCTAGTTGATTTGAAGCAGTTCCGAGAAAGTCTAAACATAATCCTCACTTTTCCCTCCTGGCACTTTCCCTGTAGGAGATACCGCAAGACGTTTCTGTATATTGGGCACAGCGCTCTGCAGGGTGTTAGCAGAGAGTTTCCCGGGACAGTGAAACCCTATATCAGAGACACTGAGAAGAAGCCCCAATGTTCCCTCCAGGCACTTTCAGTGTGGGTGCCTTCTCCACGTGGTTCCTGGTTTCACAGCAGCTCTGAAGAGAATGTTAGCAAAGAGGTAATCGGGACAGTGCAAACAGTACTCAAAGACAGGGAGAGCAAGCTCTCTCTTGGCACTTTGGATGTGGGACATACAGCGAGATGTTTGCTGCTTTTACATTTGGCTGTTGGGAGATTTACAGCACAAAGATATCTAGTTGATTTGAAGCAGTTCCGAGAAAGTCTAAACATAATCCTCACTTTTCCCTCCTGGCACTTTCCCTGTAGGAGATACCGCAAGACGTTTCTGTATATTGGGCACAGCGCTCTGCAGGGTGTTAGCAGAGAGTTTCCCGGGACAGTGAAACCCTATGTCAGAGACACTGAGAAGAAGCCCCAATGTTCCCTCCAGGCACTTTCAGTGTGGGTGCCTTCTCCACGTGGTTCCTGGTTTCACTGCAGCTCTGAAGAGAATGTTAGCAAAGAGGTAATCGGGACAGTGCAAACAGTACTCAAAGACAGGGAGAGCAAGCTCTACATTACTCTCTTGGCAATTTGGATGTGGGACATACAGCGAGATGTTTGCTGCTTTTACATTTGGCTGTTGGGAGATTTACAGCACAAAGATATCTAGTTGATTTGAAGCAGTTCCGAGAAAGTCTAAACATAATCCTCACTTTTCCCTCCTGGCACTTTCCCTGTAGGGGATACCGCAAGACATTTCTGTATATTGGGCACAGCGCTGTGCAGGGTGTTAGCAGAGACTTTCCCGGGACAGTGAAACCCTATATCAGAGACACTGAGAAGAAGCCCCAATGTTCCCTCCAGGCACTTTCAGTGTGGGTGCCTTCTCCACGTGGTTCCTGGTTTCACAGCAGCTCTGAAGAGAATGTTAGCAAAGAGGTAATTGGGACAGCGCAAACAGTACTCAAAGACAGGGAGAGCAAGCTCTCTCTTGGCACTTTGGATGTGGGACATACAGCGAGATGTTTGCTGCTTTTACATTTGGCTGTTGGGAGATTTACAGCACAAAGATATCTAGTTGATTTGAAGCAGTTCCGAGAAAGTCTAAACATAATCCTCACTTTTCCCTCCTGGCACTTTCCCTGTAGGAGATACCGCAAGACGTTTCTGTATATTGGGCACAGCGCTGTGCAGGGTGTTAGCAGAGAGTTTCCCGGGACAGTGAAACCCTATATCAGAGACACTGAGAAGAAGCCCCAACGTTCCTTCCAGGCACTTTCAGTGTGGGTGCCTTCTCCACGTGGTTCCTGGTTTCACTGCAGCTCTGAAGAGAATGTTAGCAAAGAGGTAATCGGGACAGTGCAAACAGTACTCAAAGACAGGGAGAGCAAGCTCTCTCTTGGCACTTTGGATGTGGGACATACAGCGAGATGTTTGCTGCTTTTACATTTGGCTGTTGGGAGATTTACAGCACAAAGATATCTAGTTGATTTGAAGCAGTTCCGAGAAAGTCTAAACATAATCCTCACTTTTCCCTCCTGGCACTTTCCCTGTAGGAGATACCGCAAGACGTTTCTGTATATTGGGCACAGCGCTCTGCAGGGTGTTAGCAGAGAGTTTCCCGGGACAGTGAAACCCTATATCAGAGACACTGAGAAGAAGCCCCAATGTTCCCTCCAGGCACTTTCAGTGTGGGTGCCTTCTCCACGTGGTTCCTGGTTTCACTGCAGCTCTGAAGAGAATGTTAGCAAAGAGGTAATCGGGACAGTGCAAACAGTACTCAAAGACAGGGAGAGCAAGCTCTACATTACTCTCTTGGCACTTTGGATGTGGGACATACAGCGAGATGTTTGCTGCTTTTGCGTTTGGCTGTTGGGAGATTTACAGCACAAAGATATCTAGTTGATTTGAAGCAGTTCCGAGAAAGTCTAAGCATAATCCTCACTTTTCCCTCCTGGCACTTTCCCTGTAGGGGATACCGCAAGACGTTTCTGTATATTGGGCACAGCGCTGTGCAGGGTGTTAGCAGAGACTTTCCCGGGACAGTGAAACCCTATGTCAGAGACACTGAGAAGAAGCCCCAATGTTCCCTCCAGGCACTTTCAGTGTGGGTGCCTTCTCCACGTGGTTCCTGGTTTCACTGCAGCTCTGAAGAGAATGTTAGCAAAGGGGTAATCGGGACAGTGCAAACAGTACTCAAAGACAGGGAGAGCAAGCTCTCTCTTGGCACTTTGGATGTGGGACATACAGCGAGATGTTTGCTGCTTTTACATTTGGCTGTTGGGAGATTTACAGCACAAAGATATCTAGTTGATTTGAAGCAGTTCCGAGAAAGTCTAAACATAATCCTCACTTTTCCCTCCTGGCACTTTCCCTGTAGGAGATACCGCAAGACGTTTCTGTATATTGGGCACAGCGCTCTGCAGGGTGTTAGCAGAGAGTTTCCCGGGACAGTGAAACCCTATATCAGAGACACTGAGAAGAAGCCCCAGTGTTCCCTCCAGGCACTTTCAGTGTGGGTGCCTTCTCCACGTGGTTCCTGGTTTCACTGCAGCTCTGAAGAGAATGTTAGCAAAGAGGTAATCGGGACAGCGCAAACAGTACTCAAAGACAGGGAGAGCAAGCTCTCTCTTGGCACTTTGGATGTGGGACATACAGCGAGATGTTTGCTGCTTTTACATTTGGCTGTTGGGAGATTTACAGCACAAAGATATCTAGTTGATTTGAAGCAGTTCCGAGAAAGTCTAAACATAATCCTCACTTTTCCCTCCTGGCACTTTCCCTGTAGGGGATACCGCAAGACATTTCTGTATATTGGGCACAGCGCTGTGCAGGGTGTTAGCAGAGACTTTCCCGGGACAGTGAAACCCTATATCAGAGACACTGAGAAGAAGCCCCAATGTTCCCTCCAGGCACTTTCAGTGTGGGTGCCTTCTCCACGTGGTTCCTGGTTTCACTGCAGCTCTGAAGAGAATGTTAGCAAAGAGGTAATCGGGACAGCGCAAACAGTACTCAAAGACAGGGAGAGCAAGCTCTCTCTTGGCACTTTGGATGTGGGACATACAGCGAGATGTTTGCTGCTTTTGCGTTTGGCTGTTGGGAGATTTACAGCACAAAGATATCTAGTTGATTTGAAGCAGTTCCGAGAAAGTCTAAACATAATCCTCACTTTTCCCTCCTGGCACTTTCCCTGTAGGAGATACCGCAAGACGTTTCTGTATATTGGGCACAGCGCTCTGCAGGGTGTTAGCAGAGAGTTTCCCGGGACAGTGAAACCCTATATCAGAGACACTGAGAAGAAGCCCCAACGTTCCTTCCAGGCACTTTCAGTGTGGGTGCCTTCTCCACGTGGTTCCTGGTTTCACTGCAGCTCTGAAGAGAATGTTAGCAAAGAGGTAATCGGGACAGTGCAAACAGTACTCAAAGACAGGGAGAGCAAGCTCTCTCTTGGCACTTTGGATGTGGGACATACAGCGAGATGTTTGCTGCTTTTGCGTTTGGCTGTTGGGAGATTTACAGCACAAAGATATCTAGTTGATTTGAAGCAGTTCCGAGAAAGTCTAAACATAATCCTCACTTTTCCCTCCTGGCACTTTCCCTGTAGGAGATACCGCAAGACGTTTCTGTATATTGGGCACAGCGCTGTGCAGGGTGTTAGCAGAGAGTTTCCCGGGACAGTGAAACCCTATATCAGAGACACTGAGAAGAAGCCCCAATGTTCCCTCCAGGCACTTTCAGTGTGGGTGCCTTCTCCACGTGGTTCCTGGTTTCACTGCAGCTCTGAAGAGAATGTTAGCAAAGAGGTAATCGGGACAGTGCAAACAGTACTCAAAGACAGGGAGAGCAAGCTCTCTCTTGGCACTTTGGATGTGGGACATACAGCGAGATGTTTGCTGCTTTTACATTTGGCTGTTGGGAGATTTACAGCACAAAGATATCTAGTTGATTTGAAGCAGTTCCGAGAAAGTCTAAACATAATCCTCACTTTTCCCTCCTGGCACTTTCCCTGTAGGAGATACCGCAAGACGTTTCTGTATATTGGGCACAGCGCTCTGCAGGGTGTTAGCAGAGAGTTTCCCGGGACAGTGAAACCCTATATCAGAGACACTGAGAAGAAGCCCCAGTGTTCCCTCCAGGCACTTTCAGTGTGGGTGCCTTCTCCACGTGGTTCCTGGTTTCACTGCAGCTCTGAAGAGAATGTTAGCAAAGAGGTAATCGGGACAGTGCAAACAGTACTCAAAGACAGGGAGAGCAAGCTCTCTCTTGGCACTTTGGATGTGGGACATACAGCGAGATGTTTGCTGCTTTTACATTTGGCTGTTGGGAGATTTACAGCACAAAGATATCTAGTTGATTTGAAGCAGTTCCGAGAAAGTCTAAACATAATCCTCACTTTTCCCTCCTGGCACTTTCCCTGTAGGAGATACCGCAAGACGTTTCTGTATATTGGGCACAGCGCTCTGCAGGGTGTTAGCAGAGAGTTTCCCGGGACAGTGAAACCCTATATCAGAGACACTGAGAAGAAGCCCCAATGTTCCCTCCAGGCACTTTCAGTGTGGGTGCCTTCTCCACGTGGTTCCTGGTTTCACTGCAGCTCTGAAGAGAATGTTAGCAAAGGGGTAATCGGGACAGCGCAAACAGTACTCAAAGACAGGGAGAGCAAGCTCTCTCTTGGCACTTTGGATGTGGGACATACAGCGAGATGTTTGCTGCTTTTACATTTGGCTGTTGGGAGATTTACAGCACAAAGATATCTAGTTGATTTGAAGCAGTTCCGAGAAAGTCTAAACATAATCCTCACTTTTCCCTCCTGGCACTTTCCCTGTAGGAGATACCGCAAGACGTTTCTGTATATTGGGCACAGCGCTCTGCAGGGTGTTAGCAGAGAGTTTCCCGGGACAGTGAAACCCTATATCAGAGACACTGAGAAGAAGCCCCAATGTTCCCTCCAGGCACTTTCAGTGTGGGTGCCTTCTCCACGTGGTTCCTGGTTTCACTGCAGCTCTGAAGAGAATGTTAGCAAAGAGGTAATCGGGACAGCGCAAACAGTACTCAAAGACAGGGAGAGCAAGCTCTCTCTTGGCACTTTGGATGTGGGACATACAGCGAGATGTTTGCTGCTTTTACATTTGGCTGTTGGGAGATTTACAGCACAAAGATATCTAGTTGATTTGAAGCAGTTCCGAGAAAGTCTAAACATAATCCTCACTTTTCCCTCCTGGCACTTTCCCTGTAGGGGATACCGCAAGACATTTCTGTATATTGGGCACAGCGCTGTGCAGGGTGTTAGCAGAGACTTTCCCGGGACAGTGAAACCCTATATCAGAGACACTGAGAAGAAGCCCCAATGTTCCCTCCAGGCACTTTCAGTGTGGGTGCCTTCTCCACGTGGTTCCTGGTTTCACTGCAGCTCTGAAGAGAATGTTAGCAAAGAGGTAATCGGGACAGCGCAAACAGTACTCAAAGACAGGGAGAGCAAGCTCTCTCTTGGCACTTTGGATGTGGGACATACAGCGAGATGTTTGCTGCTTTTGCGTTTGGCTGTTGGGAGATTTACAGCACAAAGATATCTAGTTGATTTGAAGCAGTTCCGAGAAAGTCTAAACATAATCCTCACTTTTCCCTCCTGGCACTTTCCCTGTAGGAGATACCGCAAGACGTTTCTGTATATTGGGCACAGCGCTCTGCAGGGTGTTAGCAGAGAGTTTCCCGGGACAGTGAAACCCTATATCAGAGACACTGAGAAGAAGCCCCAACGTTCCTTCCAGGCACTTTCAGTGTGGGTGCCTTCTCCACGTGGTTCCTGGTTTCACTGCAGCTCTGAAGAGAATGTTAGCAAAGAGGTAATCGGGACAGTGCAAACAGTACTCAAAGACAGGGAGAGCAAGCTCTCTCTTGGCACTTTGGATGTGGGACATACAGCGAGATGTTTGCTGCTTTTGCGTTTGGCTGTTGGGAGATTTACAGCACAAAGATATCTAGTTGATTTGAAGCAGTTCCGAGAAAGTCTAAACATAATCCTCACTTTTCCCTCCTGGCACTTTCCCTGTAGGAGATACCGCAAGACGTTTCTGTATATTGGGCACAGCGCTGTGCAGGGTGTTAGCAGAGAGTTTCCCGGGACAGTGAAACCCTATATCAGAGACACTGAGAAGAAGCCCCAATGTTCCCTCCAGGCACTTTCAGTGTGGGTGCCTTCTCCACGTGGTTCCTGGTTTCACTGCAGCTCTGAAGAGAATGTTAGCAAAGAGGTAATCGGGACAGTGCAAACAGTACTCAAAGACAGGGAGAGCAAGCTCTCTCTTGGCACTTTGGATGTGGGACATACAGCGAGATGTTTGCTGCTTTTACATTTGGCTGTTGGGAGATTTACAGCACAAAGATATCTAGTTGATTTGAAGCAGTTCCGAGAAAGTCTAAACATAATCCTCACTTTTCCCTCCTGGCACTTTCCCTGTAGGGGATACCGCAAGACGTTTCTGTATATTGGGCACAGCGCTCTGCAGGGTGTTAGCAGAGAGTTTCCCGGGACAGTGAAACCCTATATCAGAGACACTGAGAAGAAGCCCCAATGTTCCCTCCAGGCACTTTCAGTGTGGGTGCCTTCTCCACGTGGTTCCTGGTTTCACTGCAGCTCTGAAGAGAATGTTAGCAAAGGGGTAATCGGGACAGCGCAAACAGTACTCAAAGACAGGGAGAGCAAGCTCTCTCTTGGCACTTTGGATGTGGGACATACAGCGAGATGTTTGCTGCTTTTACATTTGGCTGTTGGGAGATTTACAGCACAAAGATATCTAGTTGATTTGAAGCAGTTCCGAGAAAGTCTAAACATAATCCTCACTTTTCCCTCCTGGCACTTTCCCTGTAGGAGATACCGCAAGACGTTTCTGTATATTGGGCACAGCGCTCTGCAGGGTGTTAGCAGAGAGTTTCCCGGGACAGTGAAACCCTATATCAGAGACACTGAGAAGAAGCCCCAATGTTCCCTCCAGGCACTTTCAGTGTGGGTGCCTTCTCCACGTGGTTCCTGGTTTCACTGCAGCTCTGAAGAGAATGTTAGCAAAGAGGTAATCGGGACAGCGCAAACAGTACTCAAAGACAGGGAGAGCAAGCTCTCTCTTGGCACTTTGGATGTGGGACATACAGCGAGATGTTTGCTGCTTTTACATTTGGCTGTTGGGAGATTTACAGCACAAAGATATCTAGTTGATTTGAAGCAGTTCCGAGAAAGTCTAAACATAATCCTCACTTTTCCCTCCTGGCACTTTCCCTGTAGGGGATACCGCAAGACATTTCTGTATATTGGGCACAGCGCTGTGCAGGGTGTTAGCAGAGACTTTCCCGGGACAGTGAAACCCTATATCAGAGACACTGAGAAGAAGCCCCAATGTTCCCTCCAGGCACTTTCAGTGTGGGTGCCTTCTCCACGTGGTTCCTGGTTTCACTGCAGCTCTGAAGAGAATGTTAGCAAAGAGGTAATCGGGACAGCGCAAACAGTACTCAAAGACAGGGAGAGCAAGCTCTCTCTTGGCACTTTGGATGTGGGACATACAGCGAGATGTTTGCTGCTTTTGCGTTTGGCTGTTGGGAGATTTACAGCACAAAGATATCTAGTTGATTTGAAGCAGTTCCGAGAAAGTCTAAACATAATCCTCACTTTTCCCTCCTGGCACTTTCCCTGTAGGAGATACCGCAAGACGTTTCTGTATATTGGGCACAGCGCTCTGCAGGGTGTTAGCAGAGAGTTTCCCGGGACAGTGAAACCCTATATCAGAGACACTGAGAAGAAGCCCCAACGTTCCTTCCAGGCACTTTCAGTGTGGGTGCCTTCTCCACGTGGTTCCTGGTTTCACTGCAGCTCTGAAGAGAATGTTAGCAAAGAGGTAATCGGGACAGTGCAAACAGTACTCAAAGACAGGGAGAGCAAGCTCTCTCTTGGCACTTTGGATGTGGGACATACAGCGAGATGTTTGCTGCTTTTGCGTTTGGCTGTTGGGAGATTTACAGCACAAAGATATCTAGTTGATTTGAAGCAGTTCCGAGAAAGTCTAAACATAATCCTCACTTTTCCCTCCTGGCACTTTCCCTGTAGGAGATACCGCAAGACGTTTCTGTATATTGGGCACAGCGCTCTGCAGGGTGTTAGCAGAGAGTTTCCCGGGACAGTGAAACCCTATATCAGAGACACTGAGAAGAAGCCCCAATGTTCCCTCCAGGCACTTTCAGTGTGGGTGCCTTCTCCACGTGGTTCCTGGTTTCACTGCAGCTCTGAAGAGAATGTTAGCAAAGAGGTAATCGGGACAGTGCAAACAGTACTCAAAGACAGGGAGAGCAAGCTCTCTCTTGGCACTTTGGATGTGGGACATACAGCGAGATGTTTGCTGCTTTTACATTTGGCTGTTGGGAGATTTACAGCACAAAGATATCTAGTTGATTTGAAGCAGTTCCGAGAAAGTCTAAACATAATCCTCACTTTTCCCTCCTGGCACTTTCCCTGTAGGAGATACCGCAAGACGTTTCTGTATATTGGGCACAGCGCTCTGCAGGGTGTTAGCAGAGAGTTTCCCGGGACAGTGAAACCCTATATCAGAGACACTGAGAAGAAGCCCCAGTGTTCCCTCCAGGCACTTTCAGTGTGGGTGCCTTCTCCACGTGGTTCCTGGTTTCACTGCAGCTCTGAAGAGAATGTTAGCAAAGAGGTAATCGGGACAGTGCAAACAGTACTCAAAGACAGGGAGAGCAAGCTCTCTCTTGGCACTTTGGATGTGGGACATACAGCGAGATGTTTGCTGCTTTTACATTTGGCTGTTGGGAGATTTACAGCACAAAGATATCTAGTTGATTTGAAGCAGTTCCGAGAAAGTCTAAACATAATCCTCACTTTTCCCTCCTGGCACTTTCCCTGTAGGAGATACCGCAAGACGTTTCTGTATATTGGGCACAGCGCTCTGCAGGGTGTTAGCAGAGAGTTTCCCGGGACAGTGAAACCCTATATCAGAGACACTGAGAAGAAGCCCCAATGTTCCCTCCAGGCACTTTCAGTGTGGGTGCCTTCTCCACGTGGTTCCTGGTTTCACTGCAGCTCTGAAGAGAATGTTAGCAAAGGGGTAATCGGGACAGCGCAAACAGTACTCAAAGACAGGGAGAGCAAGCTCTCTCTTGGCACTTTGGATGTGGGACATACAGCGAGATGTTTGCTGCTTTTACATTTGGCTGTTGGGAGATTTACAGCACAAAGATATCTAGTTGATTTGAAGCAGTTCCGAGAAAGTCTAAACATAATCCTCACTTTTCCCTCCTGGCACTTTCCCTGCAGGAGATACCGCAAGACGTTTCTGTATATTGGGCACAGCGCTCTGCAGGGTGTTAGCAGAGAGTTTCCCGGGACAGTGAAACCCTATATCAGAGACACTGAGAAGAAGCCCCAATGTTCCCTCCAGGCACTTTCAGTGTGGGTGCCTTCTCCACGTGGTTCCTGGTTTCACTGCAGCTCTGAAGAGAATGTTAGCAAAGAGGTAATCGGGACAGCGCAAACAGTACTCAAAGACAGGGAGAGCAAGCTCTCTCTTGGCACTTTGGATGTGGGACATACAGCGAGATGTTTGCTGCTTTTACATTTGGCTGTTGGGAGATTTACAGCACAAAGATATCTAGTTGATTTGAAGCAGTTCCGAGAAAGTCTAAACATAATCCTCACTTTTCCCTCCTGGCACTTTCCCTGTAGGGGATACCGCAAGACATTTCTGTATATTGGGCACAGCGCTGTGCAGGGTGTTAGCAGAGACTTTCCCGGGACAGTGAAACCCTATATCAGAGACACTGAGAAGAAGCCCCAATGTTCCCTCCAGGCACTTTCAGTGTGGGTGCCTTCTCCACGTGGTTCCTGGTTTCACTGCAGCTCTGAAGAGAATGTTAGCAAAGAGGTAATCGGGACAGCGCAAACAGTACTCAAAGACAGGGAGAGCAAGCTCTCTCTTGGCACTTTGGATGTGGGACATACAGCGAGATGTTTGCTGCTTTTGCGTTTGGCTGTTGGGAGATTTACAGCACAAAGATATCTAGTTGATTTGAAGCAGTTCCGAGAAAGTCTAAACATAATCCTCACTTTTCCCTCCTGGCACTTTCCCTGTAGGAGATACCGCAAGACGTTTCTGTATATTGGGCACAGCGCTCTGCAGGGTGTTAGCAGAGAGTTTCCCGGGACAGTGAAACCCTATATCAGAGACACTGAGAAGAAGCCCCAACGTTCCTTCCAGGCACTTTCAGTGTGGGTGCCTTCTCCACGTGGTTCCTGGTTTCACTGCAGCTCTGAAGAGAATGTTAGCAAAGAGGTAATCAGGACAGTGCAAACAGTACTCAAAGACAGGGAGAGCAAGCTCTCTCTTGGCACTTTGGATGTGGGACATACAGCGAGATGTTTGCTGCTTTTGCGTTTGGCTGTTGGGAGATTTACAGCACAAAGATATCTAGTTGATTTGAAGCAGTTCCGAGAAAGTCTAAACATAATCCTCACTTTTCCCTCCTGGCACTTTCCCTGTAGGAGATACCGCAAGACGTTTCTGTATATTGGGCACAGCGCTGTGCAGGGTGTTAGCAGAGAGTTTCCCGGGACAGTGAAACCCTATATCAGAGACACTGAGAAGAAGCCCCAATGTTCCCTCCAGGCACTTTCAGTGTGGGTGCCTTCTCCACGTGGTTCCTGGTTTCACTGCAGCTCTGAAGAGAATGTTAGCAAAGAGGTAATCGGGACAGTGCAAACAGTACTCAAAGACAGGGAGAGCAAGCTCTCTCTTGGCACTTTGGATGTGGGACATACAGCGAGATGTTTGCTGCTTTTACATTTGGCTGTTGGGAGATTTACAGCACAAAGATATCTAGTTGATTTGAAGCAGTTCCGAGAAAGTCTAAACATAATCCTCACTTTTCCCTCCTGGCACTTTCCCTGTAGGAGATACCGCAAGACGTTTCTGTATATTGGGCACAGCGCTCTGCAGGGTGTTAGCAGAGAGTTTCCCGGGACAGTGAAACCCTATATCAGAGACACTGAGAAGAAGCCCCAATGTTCCCTCCAGGCACTTTCAGTGTGGGTGCCTTCTCCACGTGGTTCCTGGTTTCACTGCAGCTCTGAAGAGAATGTTAGCAAAGGGGTAATCGGGACAGCGCAAACAGTACTCAAAGACAGGGAGAGCAAGCTCTCTCTTGGCACTTTGGATGTGGGACATACAGCGAGATGTTTGCTGCTTTTACATTTGGCTGTTGGGAGATTTACAGCACAAAGATATCTAGTTGATTTGAAGCAGTTCCGAGAAAGTCTAAACATAATCCTCACTTTTCCCTCCTGGCACTTTCCCTGTAGGAGATACCGCAAGACGTTTCTGTATATTGGGCACAGCGCTCTGCAGGGTGTTAGCAGAGAGTTTCCCGGGACAGTGAAACCCTATATCAGAGACACTGAGAAGAAGCCCCAATGTTCCCTCCAGGCACTTTCAGTGTGGGTGCCTTCTCCACGTGGTTCCTGGTTTCACTGCAGCTCTGAAGAGAATGTTAGCAAAGAGGTAATCGGGACAGCGCAAACAGTACTCAAAGACAGGGAGAGCAAGCTCTCTCTTGGCACTTTGGATGTGGGACATACAGCGAGATGTTTGCTGCTTTTGCGTTTGGCTGTTGGGAGATTTACAGCACAAAGATATCTAGTTGATTTGAAGCAGTTCCGAGAAAGTCTAAACATAATCCTCACTTTTCCCTCCTGGCACTTTCCCTGTAGGAGATACCGCAAGACGTTTCTGTATATTGGGCACAGCGCTCTGCAGGGTGTTAGCAGAGAGTTTCCCGGGACAGTGAAACCCTATATCAGAGACACTGAGAAGAAGCCCCAACGTTCCTTCCAGGCACTTTCAGTGTGGGTGCCTTCTCCACGTGGTTCCTGGTTTCACTGCAGCTCTGAAGAGAATGTTAGCAAAGAGGTAATCGGGACAGTGCAAACAGTACTCAAAGACAGGGAGAGCAAGCTCTCTCTTGGCACTTTGGATGTGGGACATACAGCGAGATGTTTGCTGCTTTTACATTTGGCTGTTGGGAGATTTACAGCACAAAGATATCTAGTTGATTTGAAGCAGTTCCGAGAAAGTCTAAACATAATCCTCACTTTTCCCTCCTGGCACTTTCCCTGTAGGAGATACCGCAAGACGTTTCTGTATATTGGGCACAGCGCTGTGCAGGGTGTTAGCAGAGAGTTTCCCGGGACAGTGAAACCCTATATCAGAGACACTGAGAAGAAGCCCCAATGTTCCCTCCAGGCACTTTCAGTGTGGGTGCCTTCTCCACGTGGTTCCTGGTTTCACTGCAGCTCTGAAGAGAATGTTAGCAAAGAGGTAATCGGGACAGTGCAAACAGTACTCAAAGACAGGGAGAGCAAGCTCTCTCTTGGCACTTTGGATGTGGGACATACAGCGAGATGTTTGCTGCTTTTGCATTTGGCTGTTGGGAGATTTACAGCACAAAGATATCTAGTTGATTTGAAGCAGTTCTGAGAAAGTCTAAACATAATCCTCACTTTTCCCTCCTGGCACTTTCCCTGTAGGGGATACCGCAAGACATTTCTGTATATTGGGCACAGCGCTGTGCAGGGTGTTAGCAGAGAGTTTCCCGGGACAGTGAAACCCTATGTCAGAGACACTGAGAAGAAGCCCCAACGTTCCCTCCAGGCACTTTCAGTGTGGGTGCCTTCTCCACGTGGTTCCTGGTTTCACTGCAGCTCTGAAGAGAATGTTAGCAAAGAGGTAATCGGGACAGCGCAAACAGTACTCAAAGACAGGGAGAGCAAGCTCTCTCTTGGCACTTTGGATGTGGGACATACAGCGAGATGTTTGCTGCTTTTACATTTGGCTGTTGGGAGATTTACAGCACAAAGATATCTAGTTGATTTGAAGCAGTTCCGAGAAAGTCTAAACATAATCCTCACTTTTCCCTCCTGGCACTTTCCCTGTAGGAGATACCGCAAGACGTTTCTGTATATTGGGCACAGCGCTCTGCAGGGTGTTAGCAGAGAGTTTCCCGGGACAGTGAAACCCTATATCAGAGACACTGAGAAGAAGCCCCAGTGTTCCCTCCAGGCACTTTCAGTGTGGGTGCCTTCTCCACGTGGTTCCTGGTTTCACTGCAGCTCTGAAGAGAATGTTAGCAAAGAGGTAATCGGGACAGTGCAAACAGTACTCAAAGACAGGGAGAGCAAGCTCTCTCTTGGCACTTTGGATGTGGGACATACAGCGAGATGTTTGCTGCTTTTACATTTGGCTGTTGGGAGATTTACAGCACAAAGATATCTAGTTGATTTGAAGCAGTTCCGAGAAAGTCTAAACATAATCCTCACTTTTCCCTCCTGGCACTTTCCCTGTAGGAGATACCGCAAGACGTTTCTGTATATTGGGCACAGCGCTCTGCAGGGTGTTAGCAGAGAGTTTCCCGGGACAGTGAAACCCTATATCAGAGACACTGAGAAGAAGCCCCAATGTTCCCTCCAGGCACTTTCAGTGTGGGTGCCTTCTCCACGTGGTTCCTGGTTTCACTGCAGCTCTGAAGAGAATGTTAGCAAAGAGGTAATCGGGACAGCGCAAACAGTACTCAAAGACAGGGAGAGCAAGCTCTCTCTTGGCACTTTGGATGTGGGACATACAGCGAGATGTTTGCTGCTTTTGCGTTTGGCTGTTGGGAGATTTACAGCACAAAGATATCTAGTTGATTTGAAGCAGTTCCGAGAAAGTCTAAACATAATCCTCACTTTTCCCTCCTGGCACTTTCCCTGTAGGAGATACCGCAAGACGTTTCTGTATATTGGGCACAGCGCTCTGCAGGGTGTTAGCAGAGAGTTTCCCGGGACAGTGAAACCCTATATCAGAGACACTGAGAAGAAGCCCCAACGTTCCTTCCAGGCACTTTCAGTGTGGGTGCCTTCTCCACGTGGTTCCTGGTTTCACTGCAGCTCTGAAGAGAATGTTAGCAAAGAGGTAATCAGGACAGTGCAAACAGTACTCAAAGACAGGGAGAGCAAGCTCTCTCTTGGCACTTTGGATGTGGGACATACAGCGAGATGTTTGCTGCTTTTGCGTTTGGCTGTTGGGAGATTTACAGCACAAAGATATCTAGTTGATTTGAAGCAGTTCCGAGAAAGTCTAAACATAATCCTCACTTTTCCCTCCTGGCACTTTCCCTGTAGGAGATACCGCAAGACGTTTCTGTATATTGGGCACAGCGCTGTGCAGGGTGTTAGCAGAGAGTTTCCCGGGACAGTGAAACCCTATATCAGAGACACTGAGAAGAAGCCCCAATGTTCCCTCCAGGCACTTTCAGTGTGGGTGCCTTCTCCACGTGGTTCCTGGTTTCACTGCAGCTCTGAAGAGAATGTTAGCAAAGAGGTAATCGGGACAGTGCAAACAGTACTCAAAGACAGGGAGAGCAAGCTCTCTCTTGGCACTTTGGATGTGGGACATACAGCGAGATGTTTGCTGCTTTTACATTTGGCTGTTGGGAGATTTACAGCACAAAGATATCTAGTTGATTTGAAGCAGTTCCGAGAAAGTCTAAACATAATCCTCACTTTTCCCTCCTGGCACTTTCCCTGTAGGAGATACCGCAAGACGTTTCTGTATATTGGGCACAGCGCTCTGCAGGGTGTTAGCAGAGAGTTTCCCGGGACAGTGAAACCCTATATCAGAGACACTGAGAAGAAGCCCCAATGTTCCCTCCAGGCACTTTCAGTGTGGGTGCCTTCTCCACGTGGTTCCTGGTTTCACTGCAGCTCTGAAGAGAATGTTAGCAAAGGGGTAATCGGGACAGCGCAAACAGTACTCAAAGACAGGGAGAGCAAGCTCTCTCTTGGCACTTTGGATGTGGGACATACAGCGAGATGTTTGCTGCTTTTACATTTGGCTGTTGGGAGATTTACAGCACAAAGATATCTAGTTGATTTGAAGCAGTTCCGAGAAAGTCTAAACATAATCCTCACTTTTCCCTCCTGGCACTTTCCCTGTAGGAGATACCGCAAGACGTTTCTGTATATTGGGCACAGCGCTCTGCAGGGTGTTAGCAGAGAGTTTCCCGGGACAGTGAAACCCTATATCAGAGACACTGAGAAGAAGCCCCAATGTTCCCTCCAGGCACTTTCAGTGTGGGTGCCTTCTCCACGTGGTTCCTGGTTTCACTGCAGCTCTGAAGAGAATGTTAGCAAAGAGGTAATCGGGACAGCGCAAACAGTACTCAAAGACAGGGAGAGCAAGCTCTCTCTTGGCACTTTGGATGTGGGACATACAGCGAGATGTTTGCTGCTTTTACATTTGGCTGTTGGGAGATTTACAGCACAAAGATATCTAGTTGATTTGAAGCAGTTCCGAGAAAGTCTAAACATAATCCTCACTTTTCCCTCCTGGCACTTTCCCTGTAGGGGATACCGCAAGACATTTCTGTATATTGGGCACAGCGCTGTGCAGGGTGTTAGCAGAGAGTTTCCCGGGACAGTGAAACCCTATATCAGAGACACTGAGAAGAAGCCCCAATGTTCCCTCCAGGCACTTTCAGTGTGGGTGCCTTCTCCACGTGGTTCCTGGTTTCACTGCAGCTCTGAAGAGAATGTTAGCAAAGAGGTAATCGGGACAGCGCAAACAGTACTCAAAGACAGGGAGAGCAAGCTCTCTCTTGGCACTTTGGATGTGGGACATACAGCGAGATGTTTGCTGCTTTTGCGTTTGGCTGTTGGGAGATTTACAGCACAAAGATATCTAGTTGATTTGAAGCAGTTCCGAGAAAGTCTAAACATAATCCTCACTTTTCCCTCCTGGCACTTTCCCTGTAGGAGATACCGCAAGACGTTTCTGTATATTGGGCACAGCGCTCTGCAGGGTGTTAGCAGAGAGTTTCCCGGGACAGTGAAACCCTATATCAGAGACACTGAGAAGAAGCCCCAACGTTCCTTCCAGGCACTTTCAGTGTGGGTGCCTTCTCCACGTGGTTCCTGGTTTCACTGCAGCTCTGAAGAGAATGTTAGCAAAGAGGTAATCGGGACAGTGCAAACAGTACTCAAAGACAGGGAGAGCAAGCTCTCTCTTGGCACTTTGGATGTGGGACATACAGCGAGATGTTTGCTGCTTTTGCGTTTGGCTGTTGGGAGATTTACAGCACAAAGATATCTAGTTCATTTGAAGCAGTTCCGAGAAAGTCTAAACATAATCCTCACTTTTCCCTCCTGGCACTTTCCCTGTAGGAGATACCGCAAGACGTTTCTGTATATTGGGCACAGCGCTGTGCAGGGTGTTAGCAGAGAGTTTCCCGGGACAGTGAAACCCTATATCAGAGACACTGAGAAGAAGCCCCAATGTTCCCTCCAGGCACTTTCAGTGTGGGTGCCTTCTCCACGTGGTTCCTGGTTTCACTGCAGCTCTGAAGAGAATGTTAGCAAAGGGGTAATCGGGACAGCGCAAACAGTACTCAAAGACAGGGAGAGCAAGCTCTCTCTTGGCACTTTGGATGTGGGACATACAGCGAGATGTTTGCTGCTTTTACATTTGGCTGTTGGGAGATTTACAGCACAAAGATATCTAGTTGATTTGAAGCAGTTCCGAGAAAGTCTAAACATAATCCTCACTTTTCCCTCCTGGCACTTTCCCTGTAGGAGATACCGCAAGACGTTTCTGTATATTGGGCACAGCGCTCTGCAGGGTGTTAGCAGAGAGTTTCCCGGGACAGTGAAACCCTATATCAGAGACACTGAGAAGAAGCCCCAATGTTCCCTCCAGGCACTTTCAGTGTGGGTGCCTTCTCCACGTGGTTCCTGGTTTCACTGCAGCTCTGAAGAGAATGTTAGCAAAGAGGTAATCGGGACAGTGCAAACAGTACTCAAAGACAGGGAGAGCAAGCTCTCTCTTGGCACTTTGGATGTGGGACATACAGCGAGATGTTTGCTGCTTTTACATTTGGCTGTTGGGAGATTTACAGCACAAAGATATCTAGTTGATTTGAAGCAGTTCCGAGAAAGTCTAAACATAATCCTCACTTTTCCCTCCTGGCACTTTCCCTGTAGGAGATACCGCAAGACGTTTCTGTATATTGGGCACAGCGCTGTGCAGGGTGTTAGCAGAGAGTTTCCCGGGACAGTGAAACCCTATATCAGAGACACTGAGAAGAAGCCCCAATGTTCCCTCCAGGCACTTTCAGTGTGGGTGCCTTCTCCACGTGGTTCCTGGTTTCACTGCAGCTCTGAAGAGAATGTTAGCAAAGAGGTAATCGGGACAGTGCAAACAGTACTCAAAGACAGGGAGAGCAAGCTCTCTCTTGGCACTTTGGATGTGGGACATACAGCGAGATGTTTGCTGCTTTTGCATTTGGCTGTTGGGAGATTTACAGCACAAAGATATCTAGTTGATTTGAAGCAGTTCTGAGAAAGTCTAAACATAATCCTCACTTTTCCCTCCTGGCACTTTCCCTGTAGGGGATACCGCAAGACATTTCTGTATATTGGGCACAGCGCTGTGCAGGGTGTTAGCAGAGAGTTTCCCGGGACAGTGAAACCCTATGTCAGAGACACTGAGAAGAAGCCCCAACGTTCCCTCCAGGCACTTTCAGTGTGGGTGCCTTCTCCACGTGGTTCCTGGTTTCACTGCAGCTCTGAAGAGAATGTTAGCAAAGAGGTAATCGGGACAGCGCAAACAGTACTCAAAGACAGGGAGAGCAAGCTCTCTCTTGGCACTTTGGATGTGGGACATACAGCGAGATGTTTGCTGCTTTTACATTTGGCTGTTGGGAGATTTACAGCACAAAGATATCTAGTTGATTTGAAGCAGTTCCGAGAAAGTCTAAACATAATCCTCACTTTTCCCTCCTGGCACTTTCCCTGTAGGAGATACCGCAAGACGTTTCTGTATATTGGGCACAGCGCTCTGCAGGGTGTTAGCAGAGAGTTTCCCGGGACAGTGAAACCCTATATCAGAGACACTGAGAAGAAGCCCCAATGTTCCCTCCAGGCACTTTCAGTGTGGGTGCCTTCTCCACGTGGTTCTTGGTTTCACTGCAGCTCTGAAGAGAATGTTAGCAAAGAGGTAATCGGGACAGTGCAAACAGTACTCAAAGACAGGGAGAGCAAGCTCTCTCTTGGCACTTTGGATGTGGGACATACAGCGAGATGTTTGCTGCTTTTACATTTGGCTGTTGGGAGATTTACAGCACAAAGATATCTAGTTGATTTGAAGCAGTTCCGAGAAAGTCTAAACATAATCCTCACTTTTCCCTCCTGGCACTTTCCCGGTAGGGGATACCACAAGACGTTTCTGTATATTGGGCACAGCGCTCTGCAGGGTGTTAGCAGAGACTTTCCCGGGACAGTGAAACCCTATGTCAGAGACACTGAGAAGAAGCCCCAATGTTCCCTCCAGGCACTTTCAGTGTGGGTGCCTTCTCCACGTGGTTCCTGGTTTCACTGCAGCTCTGAAGAGAATGTTAGCAAAGAGGTAATCGGGACAGTGCAAACAGTACTCAAAGACAGGGAGAGCAAGCTCTCTCTTGGCACTTTGGATGTGGGACATACAGCGAGATGTTTGCTGCTTTTACATTTGGCTGTTGGGAGATTTACAGCACAAAGATATCTAGTTGATTTGAAGCAGTTCCGAGAAAGTCTAAACATAATCCTCACTTTTCCCTCCTGGCACTTTCCCTGTAGGAGATACCGCAAGACGTTTCTGTATATTGGGCACAGCGCTCTGCAGGGTGTTAGCAGAGAGTTTCCCGGGACAGTGAAACCCTATATCAGAGACACTGAGAAGAAGCCCCAATGTTCCCTCCAGGCACTTTCAGTGTGGGTGCCTTCTCCACGTGGTTCTTGGTTTCACTGCAGCTCTGAAGAGAATGTTAGCAAAGAGGTAATCGGGACAGTGCAAACAGTACTCAAAGACAGGGAGAGCAAGCTCTACATTACTCTCTTGGCACTTTGGATGTGGGACATACAGCGAGATGTTTGCTGCTTTTGCGTTTGGCTGTTGGGAGATTTACAGCACAAAGATATCTAGTTGATTTGAAGCAGTTCTGAGAAAGTCTAAGCATAATCCTCACTTTTCCCTCCTGGCACTTTCCCTGTAGGGGATACCGCAAGACATTTCTGTATATTGGGCACAGCGCTCTGCAGGGTGTTAGCAGAGACTTTCCCGGGACAGTGAAACCCTATGTCAGAGACACTGAGAAGAAGCCCCAATGTTCCCTCCAGGCACTTTCAGTGTGGGTGCCTTCTCCACGTGGTTCCTGGTTTCACTGCAGCTCTGAAGAGAATGTTAGCAAAGAGGTAATCGGGACAGCGCAAACAGTACTCAAAGACAGGGAGAGCAAGCTCTCTCTTGGCACTTTGGATGTGGGACATACAGCGAGATGTTTGCTGCTTTTACAATTGGCTGTTGGGAGATTTACAGCACAAAGATATCTAGTTGATTTGAAGCAGTTCCGAGAAAGTCTAAACATAATCCTCACTTTTCCCTCCTGGCACTTTCCCTGTAGGAGATACCGCAAGACGTTTCTGTATATTGGGCACAGCGCTCTGCAGGGTGTTAGCAGAGAGTTTCCCGGGACAGTGAAACCCTATATCAGAGACACTGAGAAGAAGCCCCAACGTTCCTTCCAGGCACTTTCAGTGTGGGTGCCTTCTCCACGTGGTTCCTGGTTTCACTGCAGCTCTGAAGAGAATGTTAGCAAAGAGGTAATCGGGACAGTGCAAACAGTACTCAAAGACAGGGAGAGCAAGCTCTCTCTTGGCACTTTGGATGTGGGACATACAGCGAGATGTTTGCTGCTTTTACATTTGGCTGTTGGGAGATTTACAGCACAAAGATATCTAGTTGATTTGAAGCAGTTCCGAGAAAGTCTAAACATAATCCTCACTTTTCCCTCCTGGCACTTTCCCTGTAGGAGATACCGCAAGACGTTTCTGTATATTGGGCACAGCGCTGTGCAGGGTGTTAGCAGAGAGTTTCCCGGGACAGTGAAACCCTATATCAGAGACACTGAGAAGAAGCCCCAACGTTCCCTCCAGGCACTTTCAGTGTGGGTGCCTTCTCCACGTGGTTCCTGGTTTCACTGCAGCTCTGAAGAGAATGTTAGCAAAGAGGTAATCGGGACAGTGCAAACAGTACTCAAAGACAGGGAGAGCAAGCTCTCTCTTGGCACTTTGGATGTGGGACATACAGCGAGATGTTTGCTGCTTTTACATTTGGCTGTTGGGAGATTTACAGCACAAAGATATCTAGTTGATTTGAAGCAGTTCCGAGAAAGTCTAAACATAATCCTCACTTTTCCCTCCTGGCACTTTCCCTGTAGGAGATACCGCAAGACGTTTCTGTATATTGGGCACAGCGCTCTGCAGGGTGTTAGCAGAGAGTTTCCCGGGACAGTGAAACCCTATGTCAGAGACACTGAGAAGAAGCCCCAATGTTCCCTCCAGGCACTTTCAGTGTGGGTGCCTTCTCCACGTGGTTCCTGGTTTCACTGCAGCTCTGAAGAGAATGTTAGCAAAGAGGTAATCGGGACAGTGCAAACAGTACTCAAAGACAGGGAGAGCAAGCTCTCTCTTGGCACTTTGGATGTGGGACATACAGCGAGATGTTTGCTGCTTTTACATTTGGCTGTTGGGAGATTTACAGCACAAAGATATCTAGTTGATTTGAAGCAGTTCCGAGAAAGTCTAAACATAATCCTCACTTTTCCCTCCTGGCACTTTCCCTGTAGGAGATACCGCAAGACGTTTCTGTATATTGGGCACAGCGCTCTGCAGGGTGTTAGCAGAGAGTTTCCCGGGACAGTGAAACCCTATATCAGAGACACTGAGAAGAAGCCCCAATGTTCCCTCCAGGCACTTTCAGTGTGGGTGCCTTCTCCACGTGGTTCCTGGTTTCACTGCAGCTCTGAAGAGAATGTTAGCAAAGAGGTAATCGGGACAGTGCAAACAGTACTCAAAGACAGGGAGAGCAAGCTCTCTCTTGGCACTTTGGATGTGGGACATACAGCGAGATGTTTGCTGCTTTTACATTTGGCTGTTGGGAGATTTACAGCACAAAGATATCTAGTTGATTTGAAGCAGTTCCGAGAAAGTCTAAACATAATCCTCACTTTTCCCTCCTGGCACTTTCCCTGTAGGAGATACCGCAAGATGTTTCTGTATATTGGGCACAGCGCTCTGCAGGGTGTTAGCAGAGAGTTTCCCGGGACAGTGAAACCCTATATCAGAGACACTGAGAAGAAGCCCCAATGTTCCCTCCAGGCACTTTCAGTGTGGGTGCCTTCTCCACGTGGTTCCTGGTTTCACTGCAGCTCTGAAGAGAATGTTAGCAAAGAGGTAATCGGGACAGCGCAAACAGTACTCAAAGACAGGGAGAGCAAGCTCTCTCTTGGCACTTTGGATGTGGGACATACAGCGAGATGTTTGCTGCTTTTACATTTGGCTGTTGGGAGATTTACAGCACAAAGATATCTAGTTGATTTGAAGCAGTTCCGAGAAAGTCTAAACATAATCCTCACTTTTCCCTCCTGGCACTTTCCCTGTAGGAGATACCGCAAGACGTTTCTGTATATTGGGCACAGCGCTCTGCAGGGTGTTAGCAGAGAGTTTCCCGGGACAGTGAAACCCTATATCAGAGACACTGAGAAGAAGCCCCAATGTTCCCTCCAGGCACTTTCAGTGTGGGTGCCTTCTCCACGTGGTTCCTGGTTTCACTGCAGCTCTGAAGAGAATGTTAGCAAAGAGGTAATCGGGACAGTGCAAACAGTACTCAAAGACAGGGAGAGCAAGCTCTCTCTTGGCACTTTGGATGTGGGACATACAGCGAGATGTTTGCTGCTTTTACATTTGGCTGTTGGGAGATTTACAGCACAAAGATATCTAGTTGATTTGAAGCAGTTCTGAGAAAGTCTAAACATAATCCTCACTTTTCCCTCCTGGCACTTTCCCTGTAGGAGATACCGCAAGACGTTTCTGTATATTGGGCACAGCGCTCTGCAGGGTGTTAGCAGAGAGTTTCCCGGGACAGTGAAACCCTATATCAGAGACACTGAGAAGAAGCCCCAACGTTCCTTCCAGGCACTTTCAGTGTGGGTGCCTTCTCCACGTGGTTCCTGGTTTCACTGCAGCTCTGAAGAGAATGTTAGCAAAGGGGTAATCGGGACAGTGCAAACAGTACTCAAAGACAGGGAGAGCAAGCTCTACATTACTCTCTTGGCACTTTGGATGTGGGACATACAGCGAGATGTTTGCTGCTTTTACAATTGGCTGTTGGGAGATTTACAGCACAAAGATATCTAGTTGATTTGAAGCAGTTCGGAGAAAGTCTAAACATAATCCTCACTTTTCCCTCCTGGCACTTTCCCTGTAGGGGATACCGCAAGACATTTCTGTATATTGGGCACAGCGCTCTGCAGGGTGTTAGCAGAGACTTTCCCGGGACAGTGAAACCCTATGTCAGAGACACTGAGAAGAAGCCCCAATGTTCCCTCCAGGCACTTTCAGTGTGGGTGCCTTCTCCACGTGGTTCCTGGTTTCACTGCAGCTCTGAAGAGAATGTTAGCAAAGAGGTAATCGGGACAGCGCAAACAGTACTCAAAGACAGGGAGAGCAAGCTCTCTCTTGGCACTTTGGATGTGGGACATACAGCGAGATGTTTGCTGCTTTTACATTTGGCTGTTGGGAGATTTACAGCACAAAGATATCTAGTTGATTTGAAGCATTTCCGAGAAAGTCTAAACATAATCCTCACTTTTCCCTCCTGGCACTTTCCCTGTAGGAGATACCGCAAGACGTTTCTGTATATTGGGCACAGCGCTCTGCAGGGTGTTAGCAGAGAGTTTCCCGGGACAGTGAAACCCTATATCAGAGACACTGAGAAGAAGCCCCAGTGTTCCCTCCAGGCACTTTCAGTGTGGGTGCCTTCTCCACGTGGTTCCTGGTTTCACTGCAGCTCTGAAGAGAATGTTAGCAAAGAGGTAATCGGGACAGTGCAAACAGTACTCAAAGACAGGGAGAGCAAGCTCTACATTACTCTCTTGGCACTTTGGATGTGGGACATACAGCGAGATGTTTGCTGCTTTTACATTTGGCTGTTGGGAGATTTACAGCACAAAGATATCTAGTTGATTTGAAGCAGTTCCGAGAAAGTCTAAACATAATCCTCACTTTTCCCTCCTGGCACTTTCCCTGTAGGAGATACCGCAAGACGTTTCTGTATATTGGGCACAGCGCTCTGCAGGGTGTTAGCAGAGAGTTTCCCGGGACAGTGAAACCCTATATCAGAGACACTGAGAAGAAGCCCCAATGTTCCCTCCAGGCACTTTCAGTGTGGGTGCCTTCTCCACGTGGTTCCTGGTTTCACTGCAGCTCTGAAGAGAATGTTAGCAAAGAGGTAATCGGGACAGCGCAAACAGTACTCAAAGACAGGGAGAGCAAGCTCTCTCTTGGCACTTTGGATGTGGGACATACAGCGAGATGTTTGCTGCTTTTACAATTGGCTGTTGGGAGATTTACAGCACAAAGATATCTAGTTGATTTGAAGCAGTTCCGAGAAAGTCTAAACATAATCCTCACTTTTCCCTCCTGGCACTTTCCCTGTAGGAGATACCGCAAGACGTTTCTGTATATTGGGCACAGCGCTCTGCAGGGTGTTAGCAGAGAGTTTCCCGGGACAGTGAAACCCTATATCAGAGACACTGAGAAGAAGCCCCAATGTTCCCTCCAGGCACTTTCAGTGTGGGTGCCTTCTCCACGTGGTTCCTGGTTTCACTGCAGCTCTGAAGAGAATGTTAGCAAAGAGGTAATCGGGACAGTGCAAACAGTACTCAAAGACAGGGAGAGCAAGCTCTCTCTTGGCACTTTGGATGTGGGACATACAGCGAGATGTTTGCTGCTTTTACATTTGGCTGTTGGGAGATTTACAGCACAAAGATATCTAGTTGATTTGAAGCAGTTCCGAGAAAGTCTAAACATAATCCTCACTTTTCCCTCCTGGCACTTTCCCTGTAGGAGATACCGCAAGACGTTTCTGTATATTGGGCACAGCGCTCTGCAGGGTGTTAGCAGAGAGTTTCCCGGGACAGTGAAACCCTATATCAGAGACACTGAGAAGAAGCCCCAATGTTCCCTCCAGGCACTTTCAGTGTGGGTGCCTTCTCCACGTGGTTCCTGGTTTCACTGCAGCTCTGAAGAGAATGTTAGCAAAGAGGTAATCGGGACAGCGCAAACAGTACTCAAAGACAGGGAGAGCAAGCTCTCTCTTGGCACTTTGGATGTGGGACATACAGCGAGATGTTTGCTGCTTTTACATTTGGCTGTTGGGAGATTTACAGCACAAAGATATCTAGTTGATTTGAAGCAGTTCCGAGAAAGTCTAAACATAATCCTCACTTTTCCCTCCTGGCACTTTCCCTGTAGGAGATACCGCAAGACGTTTCTGTATATTGGGCACAGCGCTCTGCAGGGTGTTAGCAGAGAGTTTCCCGGGACAGTGAAACCCTATATCAGAGACACTGAGAAGAAGCCCCAATGTTCCTTCCAGGCACTTCCAGTGTGGGTGCCTTCTCCACGTGGTTCCTGGTTTCACTGCAGCTCTGAAGAGAATGTTAGCAAAGAGGTAATCGGGACAGTGCAAACAGTACTCAAAGACAGGGAGAGCAAGCTCTCTCTTGGCACTTTGGATGTGGGACATACAGCGAGATGTTTGCTGCTTTTACATTTGGCTGTTGGGAGATTTACAGCACAAAGATATCTAGTTGATTTGAAGCAGTTCTGAGAAAGTCTAAACATAATCCTCACTTTTCCCTCCTGGCACTTTCCCTGTAGGAGATACCGCAAGACGTTTCTGTATATTGGGCACAGCGCTCTGCAGGGTGTTAGCAGAGAGTTTCCCGGGACAGTGAAACCCTATATCAGAGACACTGAGAAGAAGCCCCAACGTTCCTTCCAGGCACTTTCAGTGTGGGTGCCTTCTCCACGTGGTTCCTGGTTTCACTGCAGCTCTGAAGAGAATGTTAGCAAAGGGGTAATCGGGACAGTGCAAACAGTACTCAAAGACAGGGAGAGCAAGCTCTACATTACTCTCTTGGCACTTTGGATGTGGGACATACAGCGAGATGTTTGCTGCTTTTACAATTGGCTGTTGGGAGATTTACAGCACAAAGATATCTAGTTGATTTGAAGCAGTTCCGAGAAAGTCTAAACATAATCCTCACTTTTCCCTCCTGGCACTTTCCCTGTAGGGGATACCGCAAGACATTTCTGTATATTGGGCACAGCGCTCTGCAGGGTGTTAGCAGAGACTTTCCCGGGACAGTGAAACCCTATGTCAGAGACACTGAGAAGAAGCCCCAACGTTCCTTCCAGGCACTTTCAGTGTGGGTGCCTTCTCCACGTGGTTCCTGGTTTCACTGCAGCTCTGAAGAGAATGTTAGCAAAGAGGTAATCGGGACAGCGCAAACAGTACTCAAAGACAGGGAGAGCAAGCTCTCTCTTGGCACTTTGGATGTGGGACATACAGCGAGATGTTTGCTGCTTTTACATTTGGCTGTTGGGAGATTTACAGCACAAAGATATCTAGTTGATTTGAAGCAGTTCCGAGAAAGTCTAAACATAATCCTCACTTTTCCCTCCTGGCACTTTCCCTGTAGGAGATACCGCAAGACGTTTCTGTATATTGGGCACAGCGCTCTGCAGGGTGTTAGCAGAGAGTTTCCCGGGACAGTGAAACCCTATATCAGAGACACTGAGAAGAAGCCCCAATGTTCCTTCCAGGCACTTCCAGTGTGGGTGCCTTCTCCACGTGGTTCCTGGTTTCACTGCAGCTCTGAAGAGAATGTTAGCAAAGAGGTAATCGGGACAGTGCAAACAGTACTCAAAGACAGGGAGAGCAAGCTCTCTCTTGGCACTTTGGATGTGGGACATACAGCGAGATGTTTGCTGCTTTTACATTTGGCTGTTGGGAGATTTACAGCACAAAGATATCTAGTTGATTTGAAGCAGTTCTGAGAAAGTCTAAACATAATCCTCACTTTTCCCTCCTGGCACTTTCCCTGTAGGAGATACCGCAAGACGTTTCTGTATATTGGGCACAGCGCTCTGCAGGGTGTTAGCAGAGAGTTTCCCGGGACAGTGAAACCCTATATCAGAGACACTGAGAAGAAGCCCCAACGTTCCTTCCAGGCACTTTCAGTGTGGGTGCCTTCTCCACGTGGTTCCTGGTTTCACTGCAGCTCTGAAGAGAATGTTAGCAAAGGGGTAATCGGGACAGTGCAAACAGTACTCAAAGACAGGGAGAGCAAGCTCTACATTACTCTCTTGGCACTTTGGATGTGGGACATACAGCGAGATGTTTGCTGCTTTTACAATTGGCTGTTGGGAGATTTACAGCACAAAGATATCTAGTTGATTTGAAGCAGTTCCGAGAAAGTCTAAACATAATCCTCACTTTTCCCTCCTGGCACTTTCCCTGTAGGGGATACCGCAAGACATTTCTGTATATTGGGCACAGCGCTCTGCAGGGTGTTAGCAGAGACTTTCCCGGGACAGTGAAACCCTATGTCAGAGACACTGAGAAGAAGCCCCAATGTTCCCTCCAGGCACTTTCAGTGTGGGTGCCTTCTCCACGTGGTTCCTGGTTTCACTGCAGCTCTGAAGAGAATGTTAGCAAAGAGGTAATCGGGACAGCGCAAACAGTACTCAAAGACAGGGAGAGCAAGCTCTCTCTTGGCACTTTGGATGTGGGACATACAGCGAGATGTTTGCTGCTTTTACATTTGGCTGTTGGGAGATTTACAGCACAAAGATATCTAGTTGATTTGAAGCATTTCCGAGAAAGTCTAAACATAATCCTCACTTTTCCCTCCTGGCACTTTCCCTGTAGGAGATACCGCAAGACGTTTCTGTATATTGGGCACAGCGCTCTGCAGGGTGTTAGCAGAGAGTTTCCCGGGACAGTGAAACCCTATATCAGAGACACTGAGAAGAAGCCCCAGTGTTCCCTCCAGGCACTTTCAGTGTGGGTGCCTTCTCCACGTGGTTCCTGGTTTCACTGCAGCTCTGAAGAGAATGTTAGCAAAGAGGTAATCGGGACAGTGCAAACAGTACTCAAAGACAGGGAGAGCAAGCTCTCTCTTGGCACTTTGGATGTGGGACATACAGCGAGATGTTTGCTGCTTTTACATTTGGCTGTTGGGAGATTTACAGCACAAAGATATCTAGTTGATTTGAAGCAGTTCCGAGAAAGTCTAAACATAATCCTCATTTTTCCCTCCTGGCACTTTCCCTGTAGGGGATACCGCAAGACATTTCTGTATATTGGGCACAGCGCTGTGCAGGGTGTTAGCAGAGACTTTCCCGGGACAGTGAAACCCTATGTCAGAGACACTGAGATGAAGCCCCAACGTTCCTTCCAGGCACTTTCAGTGTGGGTGCCTTCTCCACGTGGTTCCTGGTTTCACTGCAGCTCTGAAGAGAATGTTAGCAAAGAGGTAATCGGGACAGTGCAAACAGTACTCAAAGACAGGGAGAGCAAGCTCTCTCTTGGCACTTTGGATGTGGGACATACAGCGAGATGTTTGCTGCTTTTACATTTGGCTGTTGGGAGATTTACAGCACAAAGATATCTAGTTGATTTGAAGCAGTTCCGAGAAAGTCTAAACATAATCCTCACTTTTCCCTCCTGGCACTTTCCCTGTAGGAGATACCGCAAGACGTTTCTGTATATTGGGCACAGCGCTCTGCAGGGTGTTATCAGAGACTTTCCCGGGACAGTGAAACCCTATATCAGAGACACTGAGAAGAAGCCCCAATGTTCCCTCCAGGCACTTTCAGTGTGGGTGCCTTCTCCACGTGGTTCCTGGTTTCACTGCAGCTCTGAAGAGAATGTTAGCAAAGAGGTAATCGGGACAGTGCAAACAGTACTCAAAGACAGGGAGAGCAAGCTCTCTCTTGGCACTTTGGATGTGGGACATACAGCGAGATGTTTGCTGCTTTTGCATTTGGCTGTTGGGAGATTTACAGCACAAAGATATCTAGTTGATTTGAAGCAGTTCCGAGAAAGTCTAAACATAATCCTCACTTTTCCCTCCTGGCACTTTCCCTGTAGGAGATACCGCAAGACGTTTCTGTATATTGGGCACAGCGCTCTGCAGGGTGTTAGCAGAGAGTTTCCCGGGACAGTGAAACCCTATATCAGAGACACTGAGAAGAAGCCCCAATGTTCCCTCCAGGCACTTTCAGTGTGGGTGCCTTCTCCACGTGGTTCCTGGTTTCACTGCAGCTCTGAAGAGAATGTTAGCAAAGAGGTAATCGGGACAGTGCAAACAGTACTCAAAGACAGGGAGAGCAAGCTCTCTCTTGGCACTTTGGATGTGGGACATACAGCGAGATGTTTGCTGCTTTTGCATTTGGCTGTTGGGAGATTTACAGCACAAAGATAACTGAGAAAGAGTTTTAGAACAAGGCATAGTTTTCCCTGCTGGCTCTTTGGGCGTGGGACCAGTCTCCAGACATATGGCCATTTTTGGGCCTGGCACGGGGCCAAGTGGGAAAGGGTGGTTTTGAGGCTGAAGGCAGCAGGAAAGCCTGCAGCCCCTGGAGGTGTGGGGCTACGCAAGCGGTTCCCAAAGAGCTTTAGAACAAGGCATAGTTTTCCCTGCTGGCTCTTTGGGCGTGGGACCAGTCTCCAGACATATGGCCATTTTTGGGCCTGGCGCGGGGCCAAGTGGGAAAGGGTGGTTTTGAGGCTGAAGGCAGCAGGAAAGCCTGCAGCCCCCAGGTGTGTAGGGCTACGCAAGCCGTTCCCAAAGAGCTTTAGAACAAGGCATAGTTTTCCCTGCTGGCTCTTTGGGCGTGTGACCAGTCTCCAGACATATGGCCATTTTTGGGCCTGGAGCGGGGCCAAGTGGGAAAGGGTGGTTTTGAGGCTGAAGGCAGCAGGAAAGCCTGCAGCCCCCAGGTGTGTGGGCCTACGCAAGCAGTTCCCAAAGAGCTTTAGAACAAGGCATAGTTTTCCCTGCTGGCTCTTTGGGCGTGGGACCAGTCTCCAGACATATGGCCATTTTTGTGCCTGGCGCGGCGCCAAGTGGGAAAGGGTGCTTTTGAGGCTGAAGGCAGCAGGAAAGCCTGCAGCCCCCAGGTGTGTGGGGCTACGCAAGAGGTTCCCAAAGAGCTTTAGAACAAGGCATAGTTTTCCCTGCTGGCTCTTTGGGCGTGGGACCAGTCTCCAGACATATGGCCATTTTTGGGCCTGGCGCGGCGCCAAGTGGGAAAGGGTGGTTTTGAGGCTGAAGGCAGCAGGAAAGCCTGCAGCCCGCAGTTTGTGTGGGGCTACGCAAGCGGTTCCCAAAGAGCTTTAGAAAAAGCCATAGTTTTCATGCTGGCTCTTTGGGCGTGGAACCAATCTCGAGACATATGGCCATTTTTGGGCCCGGCGCGGCGCCAAGTGCGAAAGGGTTCTTCTGAGGCTGAAGAGAGCAGGAAAGCCTGCAGCCCCCAGGTGTGTGGGGCTACGCAAGCGGTTCCCAAAGAGCTTTAGAACAAGGCATAGTTTTCCCTGCTGGCTCTTTGGGCGTGGGACCAGTCTCCAGACATATGGCCATTTTTGGGCCTGGCGCGGCGCCAAGTTGGAAAGGGTGGTTTTGAGGCTGAAGGCAGCAGGAAAGCCTGCAGCCCCCAGGTGTGTGGGCCTACGCAAGCGGTTCCCAAAGAGCTTTAGAACAAGGCATAGTTTTCCCTGCTGGCTCTTTGGGCGTGGGACCAATCTCCAGAAATATGGCCATATTTGTGCCTGGCTTGGCGCCAAGTGGGAAAGGGTGCTTTTGAGACTGAAGAGAGCAGGAAAGCCTGCAGCCCCCAGGTGTGTGGGGCTACGCAAGCGGTTCCCAAAGAGCTTTAGAACAAGGCATAGTTTTCCCTGCTGGCTCTTTGGGCGTGGGACCAACCTCCAGACATATGGCCATTTTCGTGCCTGGCGTGACGCCATGTGGGAAAGGGTGCTTTTGAGGCTGAAGGCAGCAGGAAAGCCTGCAGCCCCCAGGTCTGTGGGGCCACGCAAGCGGTTCCCAAAGAACTTTAGAACAAGGCATAGTTTTCCCTGCTGGCTCTTTGGGAAAGGGACCAGTCTCCAGACATATGGCCATTTTTGGGCCGGGAGCAGCGCCAAGTGGGAAAGGGTGGTTTTGAGGCTGAAAGCGCGAGAAAAGCCTGCAGCCCCCAGGTGTGTGGGGCTAGGCAAGCGGTTCCCAAAGAGCTTTAGAACAAGGCATAGTTTTCCCTGCTGGCTCTTTGGGCGTGTGACCAGTCTCCAGACATATGGCCATTTTTGGGCCTGGCGCGGCGCCGAGTGGGAAAGGGTGGTTTTGAGGCTGAAGGCAGCAGGAAAGCCTGCAGCTCTTAGGTGTGTGGGGCTACACAAGCGGTTCCCAAAGAGCTTTAGAACAAGGCATAGTTTTCCCTGCTGGCTCTTTGGGCGTGGGACCAGTCTCCAGACATATGGCCATTTTTGTGCCTGGCGTGACGCCATGTGTGAAATGGTGGTTTTGAGGCTGAAAGCGCGAGAAAAGCCTGCAGCCCCCAGGTCTGTGGGGCTACGCAAGCGGTTCCCAAAGAGCTTTAGAACAAGGCATAGTTTTCCCTGCTGGCTCTTTGGGCGTGGGACCAGTCTCCAGACATATGGCCATTTTTGGGCCTGGCGCGGCGCCATGTGGGAAAGGGTGGTTTTTAGGCGGAAGGCAGCAGGAAAGCCTGCAGCCCCCAGGTGTGTGGGGCTACGCAAGCGGTTCCCAAAGAGCTTTAGAACAAGGCGTAGTTTTCCCTGCTGGCTCTTTGGGCGTGGGACCAGTCTCCAGACATATGGCCATTTTTGGGCCTGGAGCGGGGTCAAGTGGGAAAGGGTGGTTTTGAGGCTGAAGGCAGCAGGAAAGCCTGCAGCCCCTAGGTCTGTGGGGCTACGCAAGCGGTTCCCAAAGAGCTTTAGAACAAGGCATAGTTTTCCCTGCTGGCTCTTTGGGCGTGGGACCAGTCTCCAGAAATACGGCCATTTTTGGGCCTGGCGTGGCGCTAAGTGGGAAAGGGGTGGTTTTGAAGCTGAAGGCAGCAGGAAAGCCTGCAGCCCCCAGGTGTGTGGGGCTACGCAAGCGGTTCCCAAAGAGCTTTAGAACAAGGCATAGTTTTCCCTGCTGGCTCTTTGGGCTTGTGACCAGTCTCCAGACATATGGCCATTTTTGGGCCTGGCGCAGGGCCATGTGGGAAAGGGTGGTTTTGAGGCGGAAGGCAGCAGGAAAGCCTGCAGCCCCCAGGTGTGTGGGGCTACGCAAGCGGTTCCCAAAGAGCTTTAGAACAAGGCATAGTTTTCCCTGCTGGCTCTTTGGGCGTGGGACCAGTCTCCAGACATATGGCCATTTTTGGGCCTGGCGTGGCGCCAAGTGGGAAAGGGTGCTTTTGAGGCTGAAGGCAGCAGGAAAGCCTGAAGCCCCCAGGTGTGTGGGGCTACGCAAGCGGTTCCCAAAGAGCTTTAGAACAAGGCATAGTTTTCCCTGCTGGCTCTTTGGGCGTGGGACCAATCTCCAGACATATGGCCATTTCTGGGCGTGGCGCGGCGTTAAGTGGGAAAGGGTGGTTTTGAGGCTGAAGGCAGCAGGAAAGCCTGCAGCCCCCAGGTGTGTGGGGCTACGCAAGCCGTTCCCAAAGAGCTTTAGAACAAGGTATAGTTTTCCCTGCTGGCTCTTTGGGCGTGGGACCAGTCTCCAGACATATGGCCATTTTTGTGCCTGGCGTGACGCCATGTGTGAAATGGTGGTTTTGAGGCTGAAAGCGCGAGAAAAGCCTGCAGCCCCCAGGTCTGTGGGGCTACGCAAGCGGTTCCCAAAGAGCTTTAGAACAAGGCATAGTTTTCCCTGCTGGCTCTTTGGGAAAGGGACCAGTCTCCAGACATATGGCCATTTTTGGGCCTGGCGCGGCGCCATGTGGGAAAGGGTGGTTTTGAGGCGGAAGGCAGCAGGAAAGCCTGCAGCCCCCAGGTGTGTGGGGCTACGCAAGCGGTTCCCAAAGAGCTTTAGAACAAGGCATAGTTTTCCCTGCTGGCTCTTTGGGCGTGGGACCAGTCTCCAGACATATGGCCATTTTTGGGCCTGGAGCGGGGTCAAGTGGGAAAGGGTGGTTTTGAGGCTGAAGGCAGCAGGAAAGCCTGCAGCCCCCAGGTGTGTGGGGCTACGCAAGCGGTTCCCAAAGAGCTTTAGAACAAGGCATAGTTTTCCCTGCTGGCTCTTTGGGCGTGGGACCAGTCTCCAGACATATGGCCATTTTTGGGCCTGGCGCGGCGCTAAGTGGGAAAGGGGTGGTTTTGAAGCTGAAGGCAGCAGGAAAGCCTGCAGCCCCCAGGTGTGTGGGGCTACGCAAGCGGTTCCCAAAGAGCTTTAGAACAAGGCATAGTTTTCCCTGCTGGCTCTTTGGGCGTGTGACCAGTCTCCAGACATATGGCCATTTTTGGGCCTGGCGCAGCGCCATGTGGGAAAGGGTGGTTTTGAGGCGGAAGGCAGCAGGAAAGCCTGCAGCCCCCAGGTGTGTGGGGCTACGCAAGCGGTTCCCAAAGAGCTTTAGAACAAGGCATAGTTTTCCCTGCTGGCTCTTTGGGCGTGGGACCAGTCTCCAGACATATGGCCATTTTTGGGCCTGAGGTGGCGCCAAGTGGGAAAGGGTGCTTTTGAGGCTGAAGGCAGCAGGAAAGCCTGCAGCCCCCAGGTGTGTGGGGCTACGCAAGCGGTTCCCAAAGAGCTTTAGAACAAGGCATAGTTTTCCCTGCTGGCTCTTTGGGCGTGGGACCAATCTCCAGACATATGGCCATTTCTGGGCGTGGCGCGGCGTTAAGTGGGAAAGGGTGGTTTTGAGGCTGAAGGCAGCAGGAAAGCCTGCAGCCCCCAGGTGTGTGGGGCTACGCAAGCCGTTCCCAAAGAGCTTTAGAACAAGGCATAGTTTTCCCTGCTGGCTCTTTGGGAAAGGGACCAGTCTCCAGACACATGGCCATTTTGGGCCTGGCGCAGCGCCAAGTGGGAAAGGGTGGTTTTGAGGCTGAAAGCGCGAGAAAAGCCTGCAGCCCCCAGTTTGTGTGGGGCTACGCAAGCGGTTCCCAAAGAGCTTTAGAACAAGGCATAGTTTTCCCTGCTGGCTCTTTGGGCGTGGGACCAGTCTCCAGACATATGGCCATTTTTGTGCCTGGTGCGGCACCAAGTGGGAAAGGGTGGTTTTGAGGCTGAAGGCAGCAGGAAAGCCTGCAGCCCCCAGTTTGTGTGGGGCTACGCAAGCGGTTCCCAAAGAGCTTTAGAACAAGGCATAGTTTTCCCTGCTGGCTCTTTGGGCGTGGGACCAGTCTCCAGACATATGGCCATTTTTGGGCCTGGCGCGGCGACAAGTGGGAAAGCGTGCTTTTGAGGCTGAAGAGAGCAGGAAAGCCTGCAGCCCCCAGGTGTGTGGGGCTACGCAAGCGGTTCCCAAAGAGCTTTAGAACAAGGCATAGTTTTCCCTGCTGGCTCTTTGGGCGTGGAACCAATCTCCAGACATATGGCCATTTTTGGGCCTGGCGCGGCGCCAAGTGCGAAAGGGTTCTTCTGAGGCTGAAGAGAGCAGGAAAGCCTGCAGCCCCCAGGTGTGTGGGGCTACGCAAGAGGTTCCCAAAGAGCTTTAGAAAAAGCCATAGTTTTCCCTGCTGGCTCTTTGGGCGTGGAACCAATCTCCAGACATATGGCCATTTTTGGGCCTGGAGCGGGGCCAAGTGGGAAAGGGTGGTTTTGAGGCTGAAGGCAGCAGGAAAGCCTGCAGCCCCCAGGTGTGTGGGGCTACGCAAGCGGTTCCCAAAGAGCTTTAGAACAAGGCATAGTTTTCCCTGCTGGCTCTTTGGGCGTGGGACCAGTCTCCAGACATATGGCCATTTTTGGGCCTGGCGCGGCGCCATGTGGGAAAGGGTGGTTTTGAGGCGGAAGGCAGCAGGAAAGCCTGCAGCCCCCAGGTGTGTGGGGCTACGCAAGCGGTTCCCAAAGAGCTTTAGAACAAGGCATAGCTTTCCCTGCTGGCTCTTTGGGCGTGGAACCAATCTCCAGACATATGGCCATTTTTGGGCCCGGCGCGGCGCCAAGTGCGAAAGGGTTCTTCTTAGGCTGAAGGCAGCAGGAAAGCCTGCAGCCCCCAGGTGTGTGGGGCTACGCAAGCGGTTCCCAAAGAGCTTTAGAACAAGGCATAGTTTTCCCTGCTGGCTCTTTGGGCGTGGGACCAGTCTCCAGACATATGGCCATTTTTGTGCCTGGCGTGATGCCAAGTGGGAAAGGGTGGTTTTGAGGCTGAAGGCAGCAGGAAAGCCTGCAGCCCCCAGTTTGTGTTGGGCTACGCATGCGGTTCCCAAAGAGCTTTAGAACAAGGCATAGTTTTCCCTGCTGGCTCTTTGGGCGTGGGACCAACCTGCAGACATATGGCCATTTTTGTGCCTGGCGCGGCGCCAAGTGGGAAAGCGTGCTTTTGAGGCTGAAGAGAGCAGGAAAGCCTGCAGCCCCCAGGTGTGTGGGGCTACGCAAGCGGTTCCCAAAGAGCTTTAGAACAAGGCATAGTTTTCCCTGCTGGCTCTTTGGGCGTGGGACCAGTCTCCAGCCATATGGCCATTTTTGGGCCTGGCGCGGCGCCATGTGGGAAAGGGGTGGTTTTGAAGCTGAAGGCAGCAGGAAAGCCTGCAGCCCCCAGGTGTGTGGGGCTACGCAAGAGGTTTCCAAAGAGCTTTAGAACAAGGCATAGTTTTCCCTGCTGGCTCTTTGGGCGTGGGACCAGTCTACAGACATATGGCCATTTTTGGGCCTGGCGCGGCGCCATGTGGGAAAGGGTGGTTTTGAGGCGGAAGGCAGCAGGAAAGCCTGCAGCCCCCAGGTGTGTGGGGCTACGCAAGCGGTTCCCAAAGAGCTTTAGAACAAGGCATAGCTTTCCCTGCTGGCTCTTTGGGCGTGGAACCAATCTCCAGACATATGGCCATTTTTGGGCCCGGCGCGGCGCCAAGTGCGAAAGGGTTCTTCTTAGGCTGAAGGCAGCAGGAAAGCCTGCAGCCCCCAGTTTGTGTGGGGCTACGCAAGCGGTTCCCAAAGAGCTTTAGAACAAGGCATAGTTTTCCCTGCTGGCTCTTTGGGCGTGGGACCAGTCTCCAGACATATGGCCATTTTTGGGCCTGGCGCGGCGCCAAGTGGGAAAGTGTGGTTTTGAGGCGGAAGGCAGCAGGAAAGCCTGCAGCCCCCAGGTGTGTGGGGCTACGCAAGCGGTTCCCAAAGAGCTTTAGAACAAGGCATAGTTTTCCCTGCTGGCTCTTTGGGCGTGGGACCAGTCTCCAGACATATGGCCATTTTTGGGCCTGGCGCGGCGCCAAGTGGGAAAGGGTGGTTTTGAGGCTGAAGGCAGCAGGAAAGCCTGCAGCCCCCAGGTGTGTGGGGCTACGCAAGCGGTTCCCAAAGAGCTTTAGAACAAGGCATAGTTTTCCCTGCTGGCTCTTTGGGCGTGGGACCAGTCTCCAGACATATGGCCATTTTTGGGCATGGCGTGGCGCCAAGTGGGAAAGGGTGGTTTTGAGGCTGAAGGCAGCAGGAAAGCCTGCAGCCCCCAGGTGTGTGGGGCTACGCAAGCGGTTCCCAAAGAGCTTTAGAACAAGGCATAGTTTTCCCTGCTGGCTCTTTGGGCGTGGGACCTACCTCCAGAAATATGGCCATTTTTGTGCCTGGCGTGACGCCATGAGGGAAAGGGTGGTTTTGAGGCTGAAAGCGCGAGAAAAGCCTGCAGCCCCCAGTTTGTGTGGGGCTACGCAAGCGGTTCCCAAAGAGCTTTAGAACAAGGCATAGTTTTCCCTGCTGGCTCTTTGGGCGTGGGACCAGTCTCCAGACATATGGCCATTTTTGTGCCTGGCGTGACGCCATGTGGGAAAGGGTGGTTTGAGGCTGAAGGCAGCAGGAAAGCCTGCAGCCCCCAGGTGTGTGGGGCTACGCAAGCGGTTCCCAAAGAGCTTTAGAACAAGGCATAGTTTTCCCTGCTGGCTCTTTGGGCGTGGGACCAGTCTCCAGACATATGGCCATTTTTGGGCATGGCGCGGCGCCAAGTGGGAAAGGGTGGTTTTGAGGCTGAAGGCAGCAGGAAAGCCTGCAGCCCCCAGGTGTGTGGGGCTACGCAAGCGGTTCCCAAAGAGCTTTAGAACAAGGCGTAGTTTTCCCTGCTGGCTCTTTGGGCGTGGGACCAGTCTCCAGACATAAGGCCATTTTTGTGCCTGGCGCGACGCCAAGTGGGAAAGGGTGGTTTTGAGGCAGAAGGCAGCAGGAAAGCCTGCAGCCCCCAGGTGTGTGGGGCTACGCAAGCGGTTCCCAAAGAGCTTTAGAACAAGGCATAGTTTTCCCTGCTGGCTCTTTGGGCGTGGGACCAGTCTCCAGACATATGGCCATTTTTGGGCCTGGCGCGGCGCCAAGTGGGAAAGGGTGGTTTTGAGGCTGAAGGCAGCAGGAAAGCCTGCAGCCCCCAGGTGTGTGGGGCTACGCAAGCGGTTCCCAAAGAGCTTTAGAACAAGGCATAGTTTTCCCTGCTGGCTCTTTGGGCGTGGGACCAGTCTCCAGACATATGGCCATTTTTGGGCATGGCGTGGCGCCAAGTGGGAAAGGGTGGTTTTGAGGCTGAAGGCAGCAGGAAAGCCTGCAGCCCCCAGGTGTGTGGGGCTACGCAAGCGGTTCCCAAAGAGCCTTAGAACAAGGCATAGTTTTCCCTGCTGGCTCTTTGGGCGTGGGACCTACCTCCAGAAATATGGCCATTTTTGTGCCTGGCGTGACGCCATGAGGGAAAGGGTGGTTTTGAGGCTGAAAGCGCGAGAAAAGCCTGCAGCCCCCAGTTTGTGTGGGGCTACGCAAGCGGTTCCCAAAGAGCTTTAGAACAAGGCATAGTTTTCCCTGCTGGCTCTTTGGGCGTGGGACCAGTCTCCAGACATATGGCCATTTTTGTGCCTGGCGTGACGCCATGTGGGAAAGGGTGGTTTTGAGGCTGAAGGCAGCAGGAAAGCCTGCAGCCCCCAGGTGTGTGGGGCTACGCAAGCGGTTCCCAAAGAGCTTTAGAACAAGGCATAGTTTTCCCTGCTGGCTCTTTGGGCGTGGGACCAGTCTCCAGACATATGGCCATTTTTGGGCATGGCGCGGCGCCAAGTGGGAAAGGGTGGTTTTGAGGCTGAAGGCAGCAGGAAAGCCTGCAGCCCCCAGGTGTGTGGGGCTACGCAAGCGGTTCCCAAAGAGCTTTAGAACAAGGCATAGTTTTCCCTGCTGGCTCTTTGGGCGTGGGACCAGTCTCCAGACATAAGGCCATTTTTGTGCCTGGCGCGACGCCAAGTGGGAAAGGGTGGTTTTGAGGCTGAAGGCAGCAGGAAAGCCTGCAGCCCCCAGGTGTGTGGGGCTACGCAAGCGGTTCCCAAAGAGCTTTAGAACAAGGCATAGTTTTCCCTGCTGGCTCTTTGGGCGTGGGACCAGTCTCCAGACACATGGCCATTTTTGTGCCTGGCGCGGTGCCAAGTGGGAAAGGGTGCTTTTGAGGCTGAAGAGAGCAGGAAAGCCTGCAGCCCCCAGGTGTGTGGGGCTACGCAAGAGGTTCCCAAAGAGCTTTAGAACAAGGCATAGTTTTCCCTGCTGGCTCTTTGGGCGTGGGACCAGTCTCCAGACATATGGCCATTTTTGGGCCTGGCGCGGCATCAATTGGGAAAGGGTGGTTTTGAGGCTGAAAGCGCAAGAAAAGCCTGCAGCCCCCAGTTTGTGTGGGGCTACGCAAGCGGTTCCCAAAGAGCTTTAGAACAAGGCATAGTTTTCCCTGCTGGCTCTTTGGGCGTGGGACCAGTCTCCAGACATATGGCCATTTTTGGGCCTGGCGCGGCGCCAAGTGGGAAAGGGTGGTTTTGAGGCTGAAGGCAGCAGGAAAGCCTGCAGCCCCCAGGTGTGTGGGGCTACGCAAGAGGTTCCCAAAGAGCTTTAGAACAAGGCATAGTTTTCCCTGCTGGCTCTTTGGGCGTGGGACCAACCTCCAGACATATGGCCATTTTTGTGCCTGGCACAGCGCCAATTGGGAAAGGGTGGTTTTGAGGCTGAAAGCGCGAGAAAAGCCTGCAGCCCCCAGTTTGTGTGGGGCTACGCAAGCGGTTCCCAAAGAGCTTTAGAACAAGGCATAGTTTTCCCTGCTGGCTCTTTGGGCGTGGGACCAGTCTCCAGACATATGGCCATTTTTGGGCCTGGCGCGGCGCCAAGTGGGAAAGGGTGGTTTTGAGGCTGAAGGCTGCAGGAAAGCCTGCAGCCCCCAGTTTGTGTGGGGCTACGCAAGCGGTTCCCAAAGAGCTTTAGAACAAGGCATAGTTTTCCCTGCTGGCTCTTTGGGCGTGGGACCAGTCTCCAGACATATGGCCATTTTTGTGCCTGGAGCGACGCCAAGTGCGAAAGGGTTCTTCTGAGGCTGAAGAGAGCAGGAAAGCCTGCAGCCCCCAGGTGTGTGGGGCTACGCAAGCGGTTCCCAAAGAGCGTTAGAACAAGGCATAGTTTTCCCTGCTGGCTCTTTGGGCGTGGGACCAGTCTCCAGACATATGGCCATTTTTGGGCCTGGCACGGCGCCAAGTGGGAAAGGGTGGTTTTGAAGCTGAAGGCAGCAGGAAAGCCTGCAGCCCCCAGGTCTGTGGGGCTACGCAAGAGGTTCCCAAAGAGCTGTAGAACAAGGCATAGTTTTCCCTGCTGGCTCTTTGGGCGTGGGACCAGTCTCCAGACATATGGCCATTTTTGGGCCTGGCGCGGCGCCAAGTGGGAAAGGGTGGTTTTGAGGCTGAAGGCAGCAGGAAAGCCTGCAGCCCCCAGGTGTGTGGGGCTACGCAAGCGGTTCCCAAAGAGCTTTAGAACAAGGCATAGTTTTCCCTGCTGGCTCTTTGGGCGTGGGACCAGTCTCCAGACATATGGCCATTTTTGGGCCTGGCGCAGCGCGAAGTGGGAAAGGGTGGTTTTGATGCTGAAAGCGCGAGAAAAGCCTGCAGCCCCCAGTTTGTGTGGGGCTACTCAAGTGGTTCCCAAAGAGCTTTAGAAAAAGCCATAGTTTTCATGCTGGCTCTTTGGGCGTGGGACCAGTCTCCAGACATATGGCCATTTTTGGGCCTGGCGCGACGCCAAGTCGGAAAGGGTGCATTTGAGGCTGAAGAGAGCAGGAAAGCCTGCAGCCCCCAGGTGTGTGGGGCTACGCAAGCGGTTCCCAAAGAGCTTTAGAACAAGGCATAGTTTTCCCTGCTGGCTCTTTGGGCGTGGGACCAGTCTCCAGACATATGGCCATTTTTGTGCCTGGCGCGGCACCAAGTGGGAAATGGTGGTTTTGAGGCAGAAGGCAGCAGGAAAGCCTGCAGCCCCCAGGTCTGTGGGGCTACGCAAGCCGTTCCCAAAGAGCTTTAGAACAAGGCATAGTTTTCCCTGCTGGCTCTTTGGGCGTGGGACCAGTCTCCAGACATATGGCCATTTTTGTGCCTGGCGCGGCGTCAAGTGGGAAAGGGTGCTTTTGAGGCTGAATAGAGCAGGAAAGCCTGCAGCCCCCAGGTGTGTGGGGCTACGCAAGCGGTTCCCAAAGAGCTTTAGAACAAGGCATAGTTTTCCCTGCTGGCTCTTTGGGCGTGGGACCAATCTCCAGATATATGGCCATTTTTGTGCCTGGCGCGGCGCCATGTGGGAAAGGGTGGTTTTGAGGCTGAAGGCAGCAGGAAAGCCTGCAGCCCGCAGGTCTCTGGGCCTACGCAAGCGGTTCCCAAAGAGCTTTAGAACAAGGCATAGTTTTCCCTGCTGGCTCTTTGGGTGTGGGACCAATCTCCAGAAATATGGCCATTTTTGTGGCTGGAGCGGCGCAATGTGGGAAAGGGTGGTTTTGAGGCTGAAGGCAGCAGGAAAGCCTGCAGCCCCCACGTGTGTGGGGCTACGCAAGAGGTTTCCAAAGAGCTTTAGAACAAGGCATAGTTTTCCCTGCTGGCTCTTTGGGCGTGGGACCAGTCTCCAGACATATGGCCATTTTTGGGCCTGGCGCGGCGCCATGTGGGAAAGGGTGGTTTTGAGGCGGAAGGCAGCAGGAAAGCCTGCAGCCCCCAGTTTGTGTGGGGCTACGCAAGCGGTTCCCAAAGAGCTTTAGAACAAGGCATAGTTTTCCCTGCTGGCTCTTTGGGCGTGGAAGCAATCTCCAGACATATGGCCATTTTTTGCCCTGGCGCGGCGCCAAGTGCGAAAGGGTTCTTCTGAGGCTCAAGAGAGCAGGAAAGCCTGCAGCCCCCAGGTGTGTGGGGCTACGCAAGCCGTTCCCAAAGAGCTTTAGAAAAAGCCATAGTTTTCATGCTGGCTCTTTGGGCGTGGAAGCAATCTCCAGACATATGGCCATTTTTGGGCCTGGCGCGGCGCCAAGTGCGAAAGGGTTCTTCTGAGGCTGAAGAGAGCAGGAAAGCCTGCAGCGCCCACGTCTGTGGGGCTACGCAAGCGGTTCCCAAAGAGCTTTGGAACAAGGCATAGTTTTCCCTGCTGGCTCTTTGGGCGTGGGACCAACCTCCAGACATATGGCCATTTTCGTGCCTGGCGTGACGCCATGTGGGAAAGGGTGGTTTTGAGGCTGAAGGCAGCAGGAAAGCCTGCAGCCCCTAGGTCTGTGGGGCCACGCAAGCGGTTCCCAAAGAACTTTAGAACAAGGCATAGTTTTCCCTGCTGGCTCTTTGGGAAAGGGACCAATCTCAAGACATATGGCCATTTTTGGGCCTGGAGCAGCGCCAAGTGGGAAAGGGTGGTTTTGAGGCTGAAAGCGCGAGAAAAGCCTGCAGCCCCCAGTTTGTGTGGGGCTACGCAAGCGGTTCCCAAAGAGCTTTAGAACAAGGCATAGTTTTCCCTGCTGGCTCTTTGGGCGTGGGACCAGTCTCCAGACACATGACCATTTTTGGGCCTGGCGCGGCGCCAAGTGGGAAAGGGTGGTTTTGAGGCTGAAGGCAGCAGGAAAGCCTGCAGCCCCCAGGTGTGTGGGGCTACGCAAGCGGTTCCCAAAGAGCTTTAGAACAAGGCATAGTTTTCCCTGCTGGCTCTTTGGGCGTGGGACCAGTCTCCAGACATATGGCCATTTTTGGGCCTGGCGAGGCGCCAAGTGGGAAAGGGTGGTTTTGAGGCTGAAGGCAGCAGGAAAGCCTGCAGCTCTTAGGTGTGTGGGGCTACACAAGCGGTTCCCAAAGAGCTTTAGAACAAGGCATAGTTTTCCCTGCTGGCTCTTTGGGCGTGGGACCAGTCTCCAGACATATGGCCATTTTTCTGCCTGGCGTGACGCCATGTGTGAAAGGGTGGTTTTTAGGCTGAAAGCGCGAGAAAAGCCTGCAGCCCCCAGTTTGTGTGGGGCTACGCAAGCGGTTCCCAAAGAGCTTTAGAACAAGGCATAGTTTTCCCTGCTGACTCTTTGGGCGTGGGACCAGTCTCCAGCCACATGGCCATTTTTGTGCCTGGCGCGGGGCCAAGTGGGAAAGGGTGTTTTTGAGGCTGAAGGCTGCAGGAAAGCCTGCAGCCCCCAGGTGTGTGGGGCTACGCAAGCGGTTCCCAAAGAGCTTTAGAACAAGGCATAGTTTTCCCTGCTGGCTCTTTGGGCGTGGGACCAGTCTCCAGACATATGGCCATTTTTGGGCCTGGCGCGGCGCCAAGTGGGAAAGCGTGATTTTGAGCCTGAAGAGAGCAGGAAAGCATGCAGCCCCCAGGTGTGTGGGGCTACGCAAGCGGTTCCCAAAGAGCTTTAGAAAAAGCCATAGTTTTCATGCTCGCTCTTTGGGCGTGGAACCAATCTCCAGACATATAGCCATTTTTGGGCCCGGCGCGGCGCCAAGTGGGAAAGGGTGGTTTTGAGGCTGAAGGCTGCAGGAAAGCCTGCAGCCCCCAGGTGTGTGGGGCTACGCAAGCGGTTCCCAAAGAGCTTTAGAAAAAGCCATAGTTTTCATGCTGGCTCTTTGGGCGTGGAACCAATGTCCAGACATATGGCTATTTTTGGGCCCGGCGCGGCACCAAGTGGGAAAGGGTGGTTTTGAGGCTGAAAGCGCGAGAAAAGCCTGTAGCCCCCAGTTTGTGTTGGGCTACGCAAGCGGTTCCCAAAGAGCTTTAGAACAAGGCATAGTTTTCCCTGCTGGCTCTTTGGGCGTGGGACCAACCTCCAGACATATGGCCATTTTTGTGCCTGGCGTGACGCCATGTGGGAAAGGGTGGTTTTGAGGCTGAAGGCAGCAGGAAAGCCTGCAGCCCCCACGTGTGTGGGGCTACGCAAGAGGTTTCCAAAGAGCTTTAGAACAAGGCATAGTTTTCCCTGCTGGCTCTTTGGGCGTGGGACCAGTCTCCAGACATATGGCCATTTTTGGGCCTGGCGCGGCGCCATGTGGGAAAGGGTGGTTTTGAGGCGGAAGGCAGCAGGAAAGCCTGCAGCCCCCAGTTTGTGTGGGGCTACGCAAGCGGTTCCCAAAGAGCTTTAGAACAAGGCATAGTTTTCCCTGCTGGCTCTTTGGGCGTGGAAGCAATCTCCAGACATATGGCCATTTTTTGCCCTGGCGCGGCGCCAAGTGCGAAAGGGTTCTTCTGAGGCTCAAGAGAGCAGGAAAGCCTGCAGCCCCCAGGTGTGTGGGGCTACGCAAGCCGTTCCCAAAGAGCTTTAGAAAAAGCCATAGTTTTCATGCTGGCTCTTTGGGCGTGGAAGCAATCTCCAGACATATGGCCATTTTTGGGCCTGGCGCGGCGCCAAGTGCGAAAGGGTTCTTCTGAGGCTGAAGAGAGAAGGAAAGCCTGCAGCCCCCACGTCTGTGGGGCTACGCAAGCGGTTCCCAAAGAGCTTTGGAACAAGGCATAGTTTTCCCTGCTGGCTCTTTGGGCGTGGGACCAACCTCCAGACATATGGCCATTTTCGTGCCTGGCGTGACGCCATGTGGGAAAGGGTGGTTTTGAGGCTGAAGGCAGCAGGAAAGCCTGCAGCCCCTAGGTCTGTGGGGCCACGCAAGCGGTTCCTAAAGAACTTTAGAACAAGGCATAGTTTTCCCTGCTGGCTCTTTGGGAAAGGGACCAATCTCAAGACATATGGCCATTTTTGGGCCTGGAGCAGCGCCAAGTGGGAAAGGGTGGTTTTGAGGCTGAAAGCGCGAGAAAAGCCTGCAGCCCCCAGTTTGTGTGGGGCTACGCAAGCGGTTCCCAAAGAGCTTTAGAACAAGGCATAGTTTTCCCTGCTGGCTCTTTGGGCGTGGGACCAGTCTCCAGACACATGACCATTTTTGGGCCTGGCGCGACGCCAAGTGGGAAAGGGTGGTTTTGAGGCTGAAGGCAGCAGGAAAGCCTGCAGCCCCCAGGTGTGTGGGGCTACGCAAGCGGTTCCCAAAGAGCTTTAGAACAAGGCATAGTTTTCCCTGCTGGCTCTTTGGGCGTGGGACCAGTCTCCAGACATATGGCCATTTTTCTGCCTGGCGTGACGCCATGTGTGAAAGGGTGGTTTTGAGGCTGAAAGCGCGAGAAAAGCCTGCAGCCCCCAGTTTGTGTGGGGCTACGCAAGCGGTTCCCAAAGAGCTTTAGAACAAGGCATAGTTTTCCCTGCTGACTCTTTGGGCGTGGGACCAGTCTCCAGCCACATGGCCATTTTTGTGCCTGGCGCGGGGCCAAGTGGGAAAGGGTGTTTTTGAGGCTGAAGGCTGCAGGAAAGCCTGCAGCCCCCAGGTGTGTGGGGCTACGCAAGCGGTTCCCAAATAGCTTTAGAACAAGGCATAGTTTTCCCTGCTGGCTCTTTGGGCGTGGGACCAGTCTCCAGACATATGGCCATTTTTGGGCCTGGCGCGGCGCCAAGTGGGAAAGCGTGATTTTGAGCCTGAAGAGAGCAGGAAAGCATGCAGCCCCCAGGTGTGTGGGGCTACGCAAGCGGTTCCCAAAGAGCTTTAGAACAAGGCATAGTTTTCCCTGCTGGCTCTTTGGGCGTGGAACCAATCTCCAGACATATAGCCATTTTTGGGCCCGGCGCGGCGCCAAGTGGGAAAGGGTGGTTTTGAGGCTGAAGGCTGCAGGAAAGCCTGCAGCCCCCAGGTGTGTGGGGCTACGCAAGCGGTTCCCAAAGAGCTTTAGAAAAAGCCATAGTTTTCATGCTGGCTCTTTGGGCGTGGAAACAATCTCCAGACATATGGCTATTTTTGGGCCCGGCGCGGCACCAAGTGGGAAAGGGTGGTTTTGAGGCTGAAAGCGCGAGAAAAGCCTGTAGCCCCCAGTTTGTGTTGGGCTACGCAAGCGGTTCCCAAAGAGCTTTAGAACAAGGCATAGTTTTCCCTGCTGGCTCTTTGGGCGTGGGACCAACCTCCAGACATATGGCCATTTTTGTGCCTGGCGTGACGCCATGTGGGAAAGGGTGGTTTTGAGGCTGAAGGCAGCAGGAAAGCCTGCAGCCCCCAAGTGTGTGGGCCTACGCAAGCGGTTCCCAAAGAGCTTTAGAACAAGGCATCGTTTTCCCTGCTGGCTCTTTGGGCGTGGGACCAGTCTCCAGCCATATGGCCATTTTTGTGCCTGGCGCGGCGCCAAGTGGGAAAGGGTGGTTTTGAGGCTGAAGAGAGCAGGAAAGCCTGCAGCCCCCAGGTGTGTGGGGCTACGCAAGCGGTTCCCAAAGAGCTTTAGAACAAGGCATAGTTTTCCCTGCTGGCTCTTTGGGCGTGGGACCAGTCTCCAGACATATGGCCATTTTTGTGCCTGGCGCGGCGCCAAGTGGGAAAGGGTGGTTTTGAGGCTGAAGGCAGCAGGAAAGCCTGCAGCCCCCAGGTGTGTGGGGCTACGCAAGCGGTTCCCAAAGAGCTTTAGAACAAGGCATAGTTTTCCCTGCTGGCTCTTTGGGCGTGGGACCAGTCTCCAGACATATGGCTATTTTTGGGCCCGGCACGGCGCCAAGTGGGAAAGGGTGGTTTTGAGGCTGAAAGCGCAAGAAAAGCCTGCAGCCCCCAGTTTGTGTTGGGCTACGCAAGCGGTTCCCAAAGAGCTTTAGAACAAGGCATAGTTTTCCCTGCTGGCTCTTTGGGCGTGGGACCAACCTCCAGACATATGGCCATTTTCGTGCCTGGCGTGACGCCATGTGGGAAAGGGTGGTTTTGAGGCTGAAGGCAGCAGGAAAGCCTGCAGCCCCCAGGTCTGTGGGGCCACGCAAGCGGTTCCCAAAGAACTTTAGAACAAGGCATAGTTTTCCCTGCTGGCTCTTTGGGAAAGGGACCAATCTCAAGACATATGGCCATTTTTGGGCCTGGAGCAGCGCCAAGTGGGAAAGGGTGGTTTTGAGGCTGAAGGCAGCAGGAAAGCCTGCAGCCCCCAGGTCTGTGGGGCTACGCAAGCCGTTCCCAAAGAGCTTTAGAACAAGGCATAGTTTTCCCTGCTGGCTCTTTGGGCGTGGGACCAGTCTCCAGACATATGGCCATTTTTGGGCCTGGCGCGGCGCCAAGTGGGAAAGGGTGGTTTTGAGGCTGAAGGCAGCAGGAAAGCCTGCAGCTCTTAGGTGTGTGGGGCTACACAAGCGGTTCCCAAAGAGCTTTAGAACAAGGCATAGTTTTCCCTGCTGGCTCTTTGGGCGTGGGACCAGTCTCCAGACATATGGCTATTTTTGGGCCCGGCGCGGCGCCAAGTGGGAAAGGGTGGTTTTGAGGCTGAAAGCGCGAGAAAAGCCTGCAGCCCCCAGTTTGTGTTGGGCTACGCAAGCGGTTCCCAAAGAGCTTTAGAACAAGGCATAGTTTTCCCTGCTGGCTCTTTGGGAAAGGGACCAATCTCCAGACATATGGCCATTTTTGTGCCTGGCGTGACGCCATGTGGGAAAGGGTGGTTTTGAGGCTGAAGGCAGCAGGAAAGCCTGCAGCCCCCAGGTGTGTGGGGCTACGCAAGCGGTTCCCAAAGAGCTTTAGAACAAGGCATAGTTTTCCCTGCTGGCTCTTTGGGCGTGGGACCAGTCTCCAGACATATGGCCATTTTTGTGCCTGGCGCGGCGCCAAGTGGGAAAGGGTGGTTTTGAGGCTGAAGGCTGCAGGAAAGCCTGCAGCCCCCAGGTGTGTGGGGCTACGCAAGCGGTTCCCAAAGAGCTTTAGAACAAGGCATAGTTTTCCCTGCTGGCTCTTTGGGCGTGGGACCAGTCTCCAGACATATGGCCATTTTTGGGCATGGCGTGACGCCACGTGGGAAAGGGTGGTTTTGAGGCTGAAGGCAGCAGGAAAGCCTGCAGCCCCCAGGTGTGTGGGGCTACGCAAGCGGTTCCCAAAGAGCTTTAGAACAAGGCATAGTTTTCCCTGCTGGCTCTTTGGGCGTGGGACCAACCTCCAGACATATGGCCATTTTCGTGCCTGGCGTGACGCCATGTGGGAAAGGGTGGTTTTGAGGCTGAAGGCAGCAGGAAAGCCTGCAGCCCCCAGGTGTGTGGGGCCACGCAAGCGGTTCCAAAAGAACTTTAGAACAAGGCATAGTTTTCCCTGCTGGCTCTTTGGGAAAGGGACCAGTCTCAAGACATATGGCCATTTTTGGGCCTGGAGCAGTGCCAAGTGGGGAAGGGTGGTTTTGAGGCTGAAGGCAGCAGGAAAGCCTGCAGCCCCCAGTTTGTGTGGGGCTACACAAGCGGTTCCCAAAGAGCTTTAGAACAAGGCATAGTTTCCCCTGCTGGCTCTTTGGGCGTGGGACCAGTCTCCAGCCATATGGCCATTTTTGTGCCTGGCTCAGCGCCAAGTGGGAAAGGGTGGTTTTGAGGCTGAAGGCTGCAGGAAAGCCTGCAGCCCCCAGGTGTGTGGGGCTACGCAAGCGGTTCCCAAATAGCTTTAGAACAAGGCATAGTTTTCCGTGCTGGCTCTTTGGGCGTGGGACCAGTCTCCAGACATATGGCCATTTTTGGGCCTGGCGCGGTGCCAAGTGCGAAAGGGTTCTTCTGAGGCTGAAGGCAGCAGGAAAGCCTGCAGCCCCCAGGTGTGTGGGGCTACGCAAGCGGTTCCCAAAGAGCTTTAGAACAAGGCATAATTTTCCCTGCTGGCTCTTTGGGCGTGGGACCAATCTCCAGACATATGGCCATTTTTGTGCCTGGCGTGACGCCATGTGGGAAAGGGTGGTTTTGAGGCTGAAGGCAGCAAGAAAGCCTGCAGCCCCCAGGTGTGTGGGGCTACGCAAGCGGTTCCCAAAGAGCTTTAGAACAAGGCATGGTTTTCCCTGCTGGCTCTTTGGGCGTGGGACCAGTCTCCAGCCATATGGCCATTTTTGTGCCTGGCGCGGCGCCAAGTGGGAAAGGGTGGTTTTGAGGCTGAAGGCTGCAGGAAAGCCTGCAGCCCCCAGGTGTGTGGGGCTACGCAAGAGGTTCCCAAAGAGCTTTAGAACAAGGCATAGTTTTCCCTGCTGGCTCTTTGGGCGTGGGACCAGTCTCCAGACATATGGCCATTTTTGGGCATGGCGTGACGCCACGTGGGAAAGGGTGGTTTTGAGGCTGAAGGCAGCAGGAAAGCCTGCAGCCCCCAGGTGTGTGGGGCTACGCAAGCGGTTCCCAAAGAGCTTTAGAACAAGGCATAGTTTTCCCTGCTGGCTCTTTGGGCGTGGGACCAGTCTCCAGACATATGGCTATTTTTGGGCCCGGCGCGGCGCCAAGTGGGAAAGGGTGGTTTTGAGGCTGAAAGCGCGAGAAAAGCCTGCAGCCCCCAGTTTGTGTTGGGCTACGCAAGCGGTTCCCAAAGAGCTTTAGAACAAGGCATAGTTTTCCCTGCTGGCTCTTTGGGCGTGTGACCAGTCTCCAGACATATGGCCATTTTTGGGCCTGGCGTGACGCCATGTGGGAAAGGGTGGTTTTGAGGCTGAAGGCTGCAGGAAAGCCTGCAGCCCCCAGGTGTGTGGGGCTACGCAAGAGGTTCCCAAAGAGCTTTAGAACAAGGCATAGTTTTCCCTGCTGGCTCTTTGGGCGTGGGACCAGTCTCCAGAAATATGGCCATATTTGTGCCTGGGTTGGCGCCAAGTGGGAAAGGGTGCTTTTGAGGCTGAAGAGAGCAGGAAAGCCTGTAGCCCCCACGTCTGTGGGGCTACGCAAGCGGTTCCCAAAGAGCTTTAGAACAAGGCATAGTTTTCCCTGCTGGCTCTTTGGGCGTGGGACCAACCTCCAGACATATGGCCATTTTCGTGCCTGGCGTGACGCCATGTGGGAAAGGGTGGTTTTGAGGCTGAAGGCAGCAGGAAAGCCTGCAGCCCCCAGGTGTGTGGGGCCACGCAAGCGGTTCCCAAAGAACTTTAGAACAAGGCATAGTTTTCCCTGCTGGCTCTTTGGGAAAGGGACCAATCTCCAGACATAACGCCATTTTTGTGCCTGGCGTGACGCCATGTGGGAAAGGGTGGTTTTGAGGCTGAAGGCAGCAGGAAAGCCTGCAGCCCCCAGGTGTGTGGGGCTACGCAAGCGGTTCCCAAAGAGCTTTAGAACAAGGCATAGTTTTCCCTGCTGGCTCTTTGGGCGTGGGACCAGTCTCCAGCCATATGGCCATTTTTGTGCCTGGCGCGGCGCCAAGTGGGAAAGGGTGGTTTTGAGGCTGAAGGCTGCAGGAAAGCCTGCAGCCCCCAGGTGTGTGGGGCTACGCAAGCGGTTCCCAAAGAGCTTTAGAACAAGGCATAGTTTTCCCTGCTGGCTCTTTGGGCGTGGGACCAGTCTCCAGACATATGGCCATTTTTGGGCATGGCGTGACGCCACGTGGGAAAGGGTGGTTTTGAGGCTGAAGGCAGCAGGAAAGCCTGCAGCCCCCAGGTGTGTGGGGCCACGCAAGCGGTTCCCAAAGAACTTTAGAACAAGGCATAGTTTTCCCTGCTGGCTCTTTGGGAAAGGGACCAGTCTCAAGATATATGGCCATTTTTGGGCCTGGAGCAGCGCCAAGTGGGAAAGGGTGGTTTTGAGGCTGAAAGCGCGAGAAAAGCCTGCAGCCCCCAGTTTGTGTGGGGCTACGCAAGCGGTTCCCAAAGAGCTTTAGAACAAGGCATAGTTTTCCCTGCTGGCTCTTTGGGCGTGGGACCAGTCTCCAGACATATGACCATTTTTGGGCCTGGCGCGGCGCCAAGTGGGAAAGGGTGGTTTTGAGGCTGAAGGCAGCAGGAAAGCCTGCAGCCCCCAGGTGTGTGGGGCTACGCAAGCGGTTCCCAAAGAGCTTTAGAACAAGGCATAGTTTTCCCTGCTGGCTCTTTGGGCGTGGGACCAGTCTCCAGACATATGGCCATTTTTGAGCCTGGCGCGGCGCCAAGTGGGAAAGGGTGGTTTTGAGGCTGAAGGCAGCAGGAAAGCCTGCAGCTCTTAGGTTTGTGGGGCTACACAAGCGGTTCCCAAAGAGCTTTAGAACAAGGCATAGTTTTCCCTGCTGGCTCTTTGGGCGTGGGACCAGTCTCCAGACGTATGGCCATTTTTGTGCCTGGCGTGACGCCATGTGTGAAAGGGTGGTTTTTAGGCTGAAAGCGCGAGAAAAGCCTGCAGCCCCCAGTTTGTGTGGGGCTACGCAAGCGGTTCCCAAAGAGCTTTAGAACAAGGCATAGTTTTCCCTGCTGGCTCTTTGGGCGTGGGACCAGTCTCCAGCCATATGGCCATTTTTGTGCCTGGCGCGGGGCCAAGTGGGAAAGGGTGGTTTTGAGGCTGAAGGCAGCAGGAAAGCCTGCAGCCCCCAGGTGTGTGGGGCTACGCAAGCGGTTCCCAAAGAGCTTTAGAACAAGGCATAGTTTTCCCTGCTGGCTCTTTGGGCGTGGGACCAGTCTCCAGACATATGGCCATTTTTGGGCCTGGCGCGGCGCCAAGTGCGAAAGGATTCTTCTGAGGCTGAAGAGAGCAGGAAAGCCTGCAGCCCCCAGGTGTGTGGGGCTACGCAAGCGGTTCCCAAAGAGCTTTAGAACAAGGCATAGTTTTCCCTGCTGGCTCTTTGGGCGTGGGACCAGTCTCCAGACATATGGCCATTTTTGTGCCTGGCGTGACGCCATGTGGGAAAGGGTGGTTTTGAGGCTGAAGGCAGCAGGAAAGCCTGCAGCCCCCAGGTGTGTGGGGCTACGCAAGCGGTTCCCAAAGAGCTTTAGAACAAGGCATAGTTTTCCCTGCTGGCTCTTTGGGCGTGGGACCAGTCTCCAGCCATATGGCCATTTTTGGGCCTGGCGCGGCGCCAAGTGGGAAAGGGTGGTTTTGAGGCTGAAGGCAGCAGGAAAGCCTGCAGCCCCCAGGTGTGTGGGGCTACGCAAGCGGTTCCCAAAGAGCTTTAGAACAAGGCATAGTTTTCCCTGCTGGCTCTTTGGGCGTGGGACCAGTCTCCAGACATATGGCTATTTTTGTGCCTGGCGCGACGCCAAGTGGGAAATGGTGGTTTTGAGGCAGAAGGCAGCAGGAAAGCCTGCAGCCCCCACGTCTGTGGGGCTACGCAAGCGGTTCCCAAAGAGCTTTAGAACAAGGCATAGTTTTCCCTGCTGGCTCTTTGGGCGTGGGACCAGTCTCCAGACACATGGCCATTTTTGTGCCTGGCGCGGCGCCAAGTGGGAATGGGTGCTTTTGAGGCTGAAGAGAGCAGGAAAGCCTGCAGCCCCCAGGTGTGTGGGGCTACGCAAGCGGTTCCCAAAGAGCTTTAGAACAAGGCATAGTTTTCCCTGCTGGCTCTTTGGGCGTGGGACCAGTCTCCAGACATATGGCCATTTTTGGGCCTGGCGCGGCATCAATTGGGAAAGGGTGGTTTTGAGGCTGAAAGCACGAGGAAAGCCTGCAGCCCCCAGTTTGTGTTGGGCTACGCAAGCGGTTCCCAAAGAGCTTTAGAACAAGGCATAGTTTTCCCTGCTGGCTCTTTGGGCGTGTGACCAGTCTCCAGACATATGGCCATTTTTGGGCCTGGCGTGACGCCATGTGGGAAAGGGTGGTTTTGAGGCTGAAGGCTGCAGGAAAGCCTGCAGCCCCCAGGTGTGTGGGGCTACGCAAGAGGTTCCCAAAGAGCTTTAGAACAAGGCATAGTTTTCCCTGCTGGCTCTTTGGGCGTGGGACCAGTCTCCAGAAATATGGCCATATTTGTGCCTGGGTTGGCGCCAAGTGGGAAAGGGTGCTTTTGAGGCTGAAGAGAGCAGGAAAGCCTGTAGCCCCCACGTCTGTGGGGCTACGGAAGCGGTTCCCAAAGAGCTTTAGAACAAGGCATAGTTTTCCCTGCTGGCTCTTTGGGCGTGGGACCAACCTCCAGACATATGGCCATTTTCGTGCCTGGCGTGACGCCATGTGGGAAAGGGTGGTTTTGAGGCTGAAGGCAGCAGGAAAGCCTGCAGCCCCCAGGTGTGTGGGGCCACGCAAGCGGTTCCCAAAGAACTTTAGAACAAGGCATAGTTTTCCCTGCTGGCTCTTTGGGAAAGGGACCAATCTCCAGACATAACGCCATTTTTGTGCCTGGCGTGACGCCATGTGGGAAAGGGTGGTTTTGAGGCTGAAGGCAGCAGGAAAGCCTGCAGCCCCCAGGTGTGTGGGGCTACGCAAGCGGTTCCCAAAGAGCTTTAGAACAAGGCATAGTTTTCCCTGCTGGCTCTTTGGGCGTGGGACCAGTCTCCAGCCATATGGCCATTTTTGTGCCTGGCGCGGCGCCAAGTGGGAAAGGGTGGTTTTGAGGCTGAAGGCTGCAGGAAAGCCTGCAGCCCCCAGGTGTGTGGGGCTACGCAAGCGGTTCCCAAAGAGCTTTAGAACAAGGCATAGTTTTCCCTGCTGGCTCTTTGGGCGTGGGACCAGTCTCCAGACATATGGCCATTTTTGGGCATGGCGTGACGCCACGTGGGAAAGGGTGGTTTTGAGGCTGAAGGCAGCAGGAAAGCCTGCAGCCCCCAGGTGTATGGGGCTACGCAAGCGGTTCCCAAAGAGCTTTAGAACAAGGCATAGTTTTCCCTGCTGGCTCTTTGGGCGTGGGACCAGTCTCCAGACATATGGCTATTTTTGGGCCCGGCGCGGCGCCAAGTGGGAAAGGGTGGTTTTGAGGCTGAAAGCGCGAGAAAAGCCTGCAGCCCCCAGTTTGTGTTGGGCTACGCAAGCGGTTCCCAAAGAGCTTTAGAACAAGGCATAGTTTTCCCTGCTGGCTCTTTGGGCGTGGGACCAGTCTCCAGACATATGGCCATTTTTGGGCCTGGCGTGACGCCATGTGGGAAAGGGTGGTTTTGAGGCTGAAGGCTGCAGGAAAGCCTGCAGCCCCCAGGTGTGTGGGGCTACGCAAGAGGTTCCCAAAGAGCTTTAGAACAAGGCATAGTTTTCCCTGCTGGCTCTTTGGGCGTGGGACCAGTCTCCAGAAATATGGCCATATTTGTGCCTGGGTTGGCGCCAAGTGGGAAAGGGTGCTTTTGAGGCTGAAGAGAGCAGGAAAGCCTGCAGCCCCCACGTCTGTGGGGCTACGCAAGCGGTTCCCAAAGAGCTTTAGAACAAGGCATAGTTTTCCCTGCTGGCTCTTTGGGCGTGGGACCAACCTCCAGACATATGGCCATTTTCGTGCCTGGCGTGACGCCATGTGGGAAAGGGTGGTTTTGAGGCTGAAGGCAGCAGGAAAGCCTGCAGCCCCCAGGTGTGTGGGGCCACGCAAGCGGTTCCCAAAGAACTTTAGAACAAGGCATAGTTTTCCCTGCTGGCTCTTTGGGAAAGGGACCAGTCTCAAGATATATGGCCATTTTTGGGCCTGGAGCAGCGCCAAGTGGGAAAGGGTGGTTTTGAGGCTGAAAGCGCGAGAAAAGCCTGCAGCCCCCAGTTTGTGTGGGGCTACGCAAGCGGTTCCCAAAGAGCTTTAGAACAAGGCATAGTTTTCCCTGCTGGCTCTTTGGGCGTGGGACCAGTCTCCAGACATATGACCATTTTTGGGCCTGGCGCGGCGCCAAGTGGGAAAGGGTGGTTTTGAGGCTGAAGGCAGCAGGAAAGCCTGCAGCCCCCAGGTGTGTGGGGCTACGCAAGCGGTTCCCAAAGAGCTTTAGAACAAGGCATAGTTTTCCCTGCTGGCTCTTTGGGCGTGGGACCAGTCTCCAGACATATGGCCATTTTTGGGCCTGGCGCGGCGCCAAGTGGGAAAGGGTGGTTTTGAGGCTGAAGGCAGCAGGAAAGCCTGCAGCTCTTAGGTTTGTGGGGCTACACAAGCGGTTCCCAAAGAGCTTTAGAACAAGGCATAGTTTTCCCTGCTGGCTCTTTGGGCGTGGGACCAGTCTCCAGACGTATGGCCATTTTTGTGCCTGGCGTGACGGCATGTGTGAAAGGGTGGTTTTGAGGCTGAAAGCGCGAGAAAAGCCTGCAGCCCCCAGTTTGTGTGGGGCTACGCAAGCGGTTCCCAAAGAGCTTTAGAACAAGGCATAGTTTTCCCTGCTGGCTCTTTGGGCGTGGGACCAGTCTCCAGCCATATGGCCATTTTTGTGCCTGGCGCGGGGCCAAGTGGGAAAGGGTGGTTTTGAGGCTGAAGGCAGCAGGAAAGCCTGCAGCCCCCAGGTGTGTGGGGCTACGCAAGCGGTTCCCAAAGAGCTTTAGAACAAGGCATAGTTTTCCGTGCTGGCTCTTTGGGCGTGGGACCAGTCTCCAGACATATGGCCATTTTTGGGCCTGGCGCGGCGCCAAGTGCGAAAGGATTCTTCTGAGGCTGAAGAGAGCAGGAAAGCCTGCAGCCCCCAGGTGTGTGGGGCTACGCAAGCGGTTCCCAAAGAGCTTTAGAACAAGGCATAGTTTTCCCTGCTGGCTCTTTGGGCGTGGGACCAGTCTCCAGACATATGGCCATTTTTGTGCCTGGCGTGACGCCATGTGGGAAAGGGTGGTTTTGAGGCTGAAGGCAGCAGGAAAGCCTGCAGCCCCCAGGTGTGTGGGGCTACGCAAGCGGTTCCCAAAGAGCTTTAGAACAAGGCATAGTTTTCCCTGCTGGCTCTTTGGGCGTGGGACCAGTCTCCAGCCATATGGCCATTTTTGGGCCTGGCGCGGCGCCAAGTGGGAAAGGGTGGTTTTGAGGCTGAAGGCAGCAGGAAAGCCTGCAGCCCCCAGGTGTGTGGGGCTACGCAAGCGGTTCCCAAAGAGCTTTAGAACAAGGCATAGTTTTCCCTGCTGGCTCTTTGGGCGTGGGACCAGTCTCCAGACATATGGCTATTTTTGTGCCTGGCGCGACGCCAAGTGGGAAATGGTGGTTTTGAGGCAGAAGGCAGCAGGAAAGCCTGCAGCCCCCACGTCTGTGGGGCTACGCAAGCGGTTCCCAAAGAGCTTTAGAACAAGGCATAGTTTTCCCTGCTGGCTCTTTGGGCGTGGGACCAGTCTCCAGACACATGGCCATTTTTGTGCCTGGCGCGGCGCCAAGTGGGAATGGGTGCTTTTGAGGCTGAAGAGAGCAGGAAAGCCTGCAGCCCCCAGGTGTGTGGGGCTACGCAAGCGGTTCCCAAAGAGCTTTAGAACAAGGCATAGTTTTCCCTGCTGGCTCTTTGGGCGTGGGACCAGTCTCCAGACATATGGCCATTTTTGGGCCTGGCACGGCATCAATTGGGAAAGGGTGGTTTTGAGGCTGAAAGCACGAGGAAAGCCTGCAGCCCCCAGTTTGTGTTGGGTTACGCAAGCGGTTCCCAAAGAGCTTTAGAACAAGGCATAGTTTTCCCTGCTGGCTCTTTGGGAAAGGGACCAGTCTCCAGACATATGGCCATTTTTGGGCCTGGCGCGGCGCCAAGTGGGAAAGGGTGGTTTTGAGGCTGAAGGCAGCAGGAAAGCCTGCAGCCCCCAGGTGTGTGGGGCTACGCAAGCGGTTCCCAAAGAGCTTTAGAACAAGGCATAGTTTTCCCTGCTGGCTCTTTGGGCGTGGGACCAACCTCCAGACATATGGCCATTTTTGTGCCTGGCACAGCGCCAAGTGGGAAAGGGTGGTTTTGAGGCTGAAAGCGCGAGAAAAGCCTGCAGCCCCCAGTTTGTGTGGGGCTACGCAAGCGGTTCCCAAAGAGCTTTAGAACAAGGCATAGTTTTCCCTGCTGGCTCTTTGGGCGTGGGACCAGTCTCCAGACATATGGCCATTTTTGGGCCTGGCGCGGCGCCAAGTGGGAAAGGGTGGTTTTGAGGCTGAAGGCTGCAGGAAAGCCTGCAGCCCCCAGTTTGTGTGGGGCTACGCAAGCGGTTCCCAAAGAGCTTTAGAACAAGGCATAGTTTTCCCTGCTGGCTCTTTGGGCGTGGGACCAATCTCCAGACATATGGCCATTTTTGTGGCGGGAGCGGCGCCATGTGGGAAAGGGTGGTTTTGAGGCTGAAAGTGCGAGAAAAGCCTGCAGCCCCCAGTTTGTGTGGGGCTACGCAAGCGGTTCCCAAAGAGCTTTAGAACAAGGCATAGTTTTCCCTGCTGGCTCTTTGGGCGTGGGACCAGTCTCCAGACATATGGCCATTTTTGTGCCTGGCGCGGCGCCAAGTGGGAAAGGGTGGTTTTGAGGCTGAAGGCAGCAGGAAAGCCTGCAGCCCCCAGGTGTGTGGGTCTACGCAAGAGGTTCCCAAAGAGCTTTAGAACAAGGCAAAGTTTTCCCTGCTGGCTCTTTGGGCGTGGGACCAGTCTCCAGACATATGGCCATTTTCGGGCCTGGCGCGGCGCCAAGTGGGAAAGGGTGGTTTTGAGGCTGAAGGCAGCAGGAAAGCCTGCAGCCCCCAGGTGTGTGGGGCTACGCAAGCGGTTCCCAAAGAGATTTAGAACAAGGCATAGTTTTCCCTGCTGGCTCTTTGGGCGTGGGACCAGTCTCCAGACATATGGCCATTTTTGTGCCTGGCGCGGCGCCAAGTGGGAAAGGGGTGGTTTTGAAGCTGAAGGCAGCAGGAAAGCCTGCAGCCCCCAGGTGTGTGGGGCTACGCAAGCGGTTCCCAAAGAGCTTTAGAACAAGGCATAGTTTTCCCTGCTGGCTCTTTGGGCGTGGGACCAGTCTCCAGACATATGGCCATTTTTGGGCCTGGCGCGGCGCCATGTGGAAAAGGGTGGTTTTGAGGCTGAAGGCAGCAGGAAAGCCTGCAGCCCCCAGGTCTGTGGGGCTACGCAAGCGGTTCCCAAAGAGCTTTAGAACAAGGCATAGCTTTCCCTGCTGGCTCTTTGGGCGTGGAACCAATCTCCAGACATATGGCCATTTTTGGGCCCGACGCGGCGCCAAGTGCGAAAGGGTTCTTCTTCGGCTGAAGGCAGCAGGAAAGCCTGCAGCCCCCAGTTTGTGTGGGGCTACGCAAGCGGTTCCCAAAGAGCTTTAGAACAAGGCATAGTTTTCCCTGCTGGCTCTTTGGGCGTGGGACCAATCTCCAGACATATGGCCATTTCTGGGAGTGGCGCGGCGTTAAGTGGGAAAGGGTGGTTTTGAGGCTTAAGGCAGCAGGAAAGCCTGCAGCCCCCAGTTTGTGTGGGGCTACGCAAGACGTTCCCAAAGAGCTTTAGAACAAGGCATAGTTTTCCCTGCTGGCTCTTTGGGCGTGGGACCAGTCTCCAGACATATGGCCATTTTTGGGCCTGGCGCGGCGCCAAGTGGGAAAGGGTGGTTTTGAGGCTGAAGGCAGCAGGAAAGCCTGCAGCCCCCAGGTGTGTGGGGCTACGCAAGCGGTTCCCAAAGAGCTTTAGAACAAGGCATAGTTTTCCCTGCTGGCTCTTTGGGCGTGGGACCAGTCTCCAGACATATGGCCATTTTTGGGCCTGGCGCGGCGCCAAGTGGGAAAGGGTGGTTTTGAGGCTGAAGGCAGCAGGAAAGCCTGCAGCCCCCAGGTGTGTGGGGCTACGCAAGCGGTTCCCAAAGAGCTTTAGAACAAGGCATAGTTTTCCCTGCTGGCTCTTTGGGCGTGGGACCAATTTCCAGAAATATGGCCATTTATGTGGCTGGAGTGGCGCCAAGTGGGAAAGGGTGGTTTTGAGGCTGAAGGCAGCAGGAAAGCCTGCAGCCCCCAGGTGTGTGGGGCTACGCAAGAGGTTCCCAAAGAGCTTTAGAACAAGGCATAGTTTTCCCTGCTGGCTCTTTGGGTGTGGGACCAGTCTCCAGACATATGGCCATTTTTGGGCCTGGCGCAGCGCCAAGTGGGAAAGGGTGGTTTTGAGGCTGAAAGCGCGAGAAAATCCTGCAGCCCCCAGTTTGTGTGGGGCTACGCAAGCGGTTCCCAAAGAGCTTTAGAACAAGGCATAGTTTTCCCTGCTGGCTCTTTGGGCGTGGGACCAGTCTCCAGACATATGGCCATTTTTGGGCCTGGCGCGGCGCCAAGTGGGAAAGGGTGGTTTTGAGGCTGAAGGCTGCAGGAAAGCCTGCAGCCCCCAGTTTGTGTGGGGCTACGCAAGCGGTTCCCAAAGAGCTTTAGAACAAGGCATAGTTTTCCTTGCTGGCTCTTTGGGCGTGGGACCAATCTCCAGACATATGGCCATTTTTGTGGCGGGAGCGGCGCCATGTGGGAAAGGGTGGTTTTGAGGCTGAAAGCGCGAGAAAAGCCTGCAGCCCCCAGTTTGTGTGGGGCTACGCAAGAGGTTCCCAAAGAGCTTTAGAACAAGGCATAGTTTTCCCTGCTGGCTCTTTGGGCGTGGGACCAGTCTCCAGACATATGGCCATTTTTGGGCCTGGCGCGGCGCCAAGTGGGAAAGGGTGGTTTTGAGGCTGAAGGCAGCAGGAAAGCCTGCAGCCCCCAGGTGTGTGGGTCTACGCAAGAGGTTCCCAAAGAGCTTTAGAACAAGGCAAAGTTTTCCCTGCTGGCTCTTTGGGCGTGGGACCAGTCTCCAGACATATGGCCATTTTTGTGCCTGGCGCGGCGCCAAGTGGGAAAGGGTGGTTTTGAGGCTGAAGGCAGCAGGAAAGCCTGCATCCCCCAGGTGTGTGGGGCTACGCAAGCGGTTCCCAAAGAGCTTTAGAACAAGGCATAGTTTTCCCTGCTGGCTCTTTGGGCGTGGGACCAGTCTCCAGACATATGGCCATTTTTGTGCCTGGCGCGGCGCCAAGTGGGAAAGGGGTGGTTTTGAAGCTGAAGGCAGCAGGAAAGCCTGCAGCCCCCAGGTGTGTGGGGCTACGCAAGCGGTTCCCAAAGAGCTTTAGAACAAGGCATAGTTTTCCCTGCTGGCTCTTTGGGCGTGGGACCAGTCTCCAGACATATGGCCATTTTTGGGCCTGGCGCGGCGCCATGTGGAAAAGGGTTCTTCTTCGGCTGAAGGCAGCAGGAAAGCCTGCAGCCCCCAGTTTGTGTGGGGCTACGCAAGCGGTTCCCAAAGAGCTTTAGAACAAGGCATAGTTTTCCCTGCTGGCTCTTTGGGCGTGGGACCAATCTCCAGACATATGGCCATTTCTGGGAGTGGCGCGGCGTTAAGTGGGAAAGGGTGGTTTTGAGGCTTAAGGCAGCAGGAAAGCTTGCAGCCCCCAGGTGTGTGGGGCTACGCAAGCCGTTCCCAAAGAGCTTTAGAACAAGGCATAGTTTTCCCTGCTGGCTCTTTGGGCGTGGGACCAGTCTCCAGACATATGGCCATTTTTGGGCCTGGCGCGGCGCCAAGTGGGAAAGGGTGGTTTTGAGGCTGAAGGCAGCAGGAAAGCCTGCAGCCCCCAGGTCTGTGGGGCCACGCAAGCGGTTCCCAAAGAGCTTTAGAACAAGGCATAGTTTTCCCTGCTGGCTCTTTGGGAAAGGGACCAGTCTCCAGACATATGGCCATTTTTGGGCCTGGCGCGGCGCCAAGTGGGAAAGGGTGGTTTTGAGGCTGAAGGCAGCAGGAAAGCCTGCAGCCCCCAGGTGTGTGGGGCTACGCAAGCGGTTCCCAAAGAGCTTTAGAACAAGGCATAGTTTTCCCTGCTGGCTCTTTGGGCGTGGGACCAATTTCCAGAAATATGGCCATTTATGTGGCTGGAGTGGCGCCAAGTGGGAAAGGGTGGTTTTGAGGCTGAAGGCAGCAGGAAAGCCTGCAGCCCCCAGGTGTGTGGGGCTACGCAAGAGGTTCCCAAAGAGCTTTAGAACAAGGCATAGTTTTCCCTGCTGGCTCTTTGGGCGTGGGACCAGTCTCCAGACATATGGCCATTTTTGGGCCTGGCGCAGCGCGAAGTGGGAAAGGGTGGTTTTGAGGCTGAAAGCGCGAGAAAAGCCTGCAGCCCCCAGTTTGTGTGGGGCTAGGCAAGCGGTTCCCAAAGAGCTTTAGAAAAAGCCATAGTTTTCATACTGGCTCTTTGGGCGTGGAACCAATCTCCAGACATATGGCCATTTCTGGGCCCGGCGCGGCGCCAAGTGCGAAAGGGTTCTTCTGAGGCTGAAGAGAGCAGGAAAGCCTGCAGCCCCCAGGTGTGTGGGGCTACGCAAGCGGTTCCCAAAGAGCTTTAGAACAAGGCATAGTTTTCCCTGCTGGCTCTTTGGGCGTGGGACCAACCTCCAGACATATGGCCATTTTTGTGCCTGGCGTGACGCCATGTGGGAAAGGGTGGTTTTGAGGCTGAAGGCAGCAGGAAAGCCTGCAGCCCCCAGGTGGGGGGGGCTACGCAAGCGGTTCCCAAAGAGCTTTAGAACAAGGCATAGTTTTCCCTGCTGGCTCTTTGGGCGTGGGACCAGTCTCCAGACATATGGCCATTTTTGTGCCTGGAGCGACGCCAAGTGGGAAAGGGTGGTTTTGAGGCTGAAGGCAGCAGGAAAGCCTGCAGCCCCCAGGTGGGGGGGGCTACGCAAGCGGTTCCCAAAGAGCTTTAGAACAAGGCATAGTTTTCCCTGCTGGCTCTTTGGGCGTGGGACCAGTCTCCAGACATATGGCCATTTTTGTGCCTGGCGCGGCGCCAAGTGGGAAAGGGTGCTTTTGAGGCTGAAGGCAGCAGGAAAGCCTGCAGCCCCCAGGTCTGTGGGGCTACGCAAGCGGTTCCCAAAGAGCTTTAGAACAAGGCATAGTTTTCCCTGCTGGCTCTTTGGGCGTGGGACCAATCTCCAGACATATGGCCATTTTTGTGCCTGGCGCGGCGCCAAGCGCGAAAGGGTTCTTCTGAGGCTGAAGAGAGCAGGAAAGCCTGCAGCCCCCAGGTCTGTGGGGCTACGCAAGCCGTTCCCAAAGAGCGTTAGAACAAGGCATAGTTTTCCCTGCTGGCTCTTTGGGCGTGGGACCAGTCTCCAGACATATGGCCATTTTTGGGCCTGGCGCGGCGCCAAGTGGGAAAGGGTGGTTTTGAAGCTGAAGGCAGCAGGAAAGCCTGCAGCCCCCGGGTCTGTGGGGCTAAGCAAGAGGTTCCCAAAGAGCTTTAGAACAAGGCATAGTTTTCCCTGCTGGCTCTTTGGGCGTGGGACCAACCTGCAGACATATGGCCATTTTTGTGCCTGGCGTGGCGCCATGTGTGAAAGGGTGGTTTTGAGGCTGAAGGCAGCAGGAAAGCCTGCAGCCCCCGGGTCTGTGGGGCTAAGCAAGAGGTTCCCAAAGAGCTTTAGAACAAGGCATAGTTTTCCCTGCTGGCTCTTTGGGCCTGGGACCAATCTCCAGAAATATGGCCATTTTTGTGGCGGGAGCGGCGCCATGTGGGAAAGGGTGGTTTTGAGGCTGAAGGCAGCAGGAAAGCCTGCAGCCCCCAGGTGTGTGGGGCTACGCAAGCGGTTCCCAAAGAGCTTTAGAACAAGGCATAGTTTTCCCTGCTGGCTCTTTGGGCGTGGGACCAGTCTCCAGACATATGGCCATTTTTGTGCCTGGCGCAGCGCCAAGTGGGAAAGGGTGGTTTTGAGGCTGAAAGCGCGAGAAAAGCCTGCAGCCCCCACTTTGTGTGGGGCTACGCAAGCGGTTCCCAAAGAGCTTTAGAACAAGGCATAGTTTTCCCTGCTGGCTCTTTGGGCGTGGGACCAGTCTCCAGACATATGGCCATTTTTGGGCCTGGCGCGGCGCCAAGTGGGAAAGGGTGGTTTTGAGGCTGAAGGCTGCAGGAAAGCCTGCAGCCCCCAGGTGTGTGGGGCTACGGAAGAGGTTCCCAAAGAGCTTTAGAACAAGGCATAGTTTTCCCTGCTGGCTCTTTGGGCGTGGGACCAACCTCCAGACATATGGCCATTTTTGGACCTGGCGCGGCGCCAAGTCGGAAAGCGTGCTTTTGAGGCTGAAGAGAGCAGGAAAGCCTGCAGCCGCCAGTTTGTGTGGGGCTACGCAAGCGGTTCCCAAAGAGCTTTAGAACAAGGCATAGTTTTCCCTGCTGGCTCTTTGGGCGTGGGACCAGTCTCCAGACATATGGCCATTTTTGTGCCTGGCGCGGCGCCAAGTGGGAAAGGGTGCTTTTGAGGCTGAAGAGAGCAGGAAAGCCTGCAGCCCCCAGGTGTGTGGGGCTACGCAAGAGGTTCCCAAAGAGCTTTAGAACAAGGCATAGTTTTCCCTGCTGGCTCTTTGGGTGTGGGACCAGTCTCCAGACATATGGCCATTTTTGGGCCTGGAGCAGCGCCAAGTGGGAAAGGGTGTTTTGAGGCTGAAAGCGCGAGAAAAGCCTGCAGCCCCCAGGTGTGTGGGGCTACGCAAGCGGTTCCCAAAGAGCTTTAGAACAAGGCATAGTTTTCCCTGCTGGCTCTTTGGGTGTGGGACCAGTCTCCAGACATATGGCCATTTTTGGGCCTGGCGCGGCGCCAAGTGCGAAAGGGTTCTTCTTAGGCTGAAGGCAGCAGGAAAGCCTGCAGCCCCCAGGTGTGTGGGGCTACGCAAGCGGTTCCCAAAGAGCTTTAGAACAAGGCATAGTTTTCCCTGCTGGCTCTTTGGGCGTGTGACCAGTCTCCAGATATATGGCCATTTTTGTGCCTGGCGTGGCGCCATGTGGGAAAGGGTGGTTTTGAGGCTGAAGGCAGCAGGAAAGCCTGCAGCCCCCAGGAGTGTGGGGCTACGCAAGCGGTTCCCAAAGAGCTTTAGAACAAGGCATAGTTTTCCCTGCTGGCTCTTTGGGAAAGGGACCAATCTCCAGACATATGGCCATTTTTGTGCCTGGAGCGACGCCAAGTGAGAAAGGGTTGTTTTGAGGGTGAAGGCAGCAGGAAAGCCTGCAGCCCCCAGGTGTGTGGGGCTACGCAAGCGGTTCCCAAAGAGCTTTAGAACAAGGCATAGTTTTCCCTGCTGGCTCTTTGGGCGTGGGACCAGTCTCCAGACATATGGCCATTTTTGTGTCTGGCGTGACGCCATGTGGGAAAGGGTGGTTTTGAGGCTGAAGGCAGCAGGAAAGCCTGCAGCCCCCAGGTGTGTGGGGCTACGCAAGCGGTTCCCAAAGAGCTTTAGAACAAGGCATAGTTTTCCCTGCTGGCTCTTTGGGAAAGGGACCAGTCTACAGACATATGGCCATTTTTCTGCCTGGCACGGGGCCGAGTGGGAAAGCGTGCTTTTGAGGCTGAAGGCAGCAGGAAAGCCTGCAGCCCCCAGGTCTGTGGGGCTACGCAAGCCGTTCCCAAAGAGCTTTAGAACAAGGCATAGTTTTCCCTGCTGGCTCTTTGGGCGTGGGACCAACCTCCAGCCATATGGCCATTTTTGTGCCTGGCGTGACGCCATGAGGGAAAGGGTGGTTTTGAGGCTGAAAGCAACAGGAAAGCCTGCAGCCCGCAGGTGTGTGGGGCTACGCAAGCGGTTCCCAAAGAGCTTTAGAACAAGGCATAGTTTTCCCTGCTGGCTCTTTGGGCGTGTGACCAGTCTCCAGATATATGGCCATTTTTGTGCCTGGCGTGGCGCCATGTGGGAAAGGGTGGTTTTGAGGCTGAAGGCAGCAGGAAAGCCTGCAGCCCCCAGGAGTGTGGGGCTACGCAAGCGGTTCCCAAAGAGCTTTAGAACAAGGCATAGTTTTCCCTGCTGGCTCTTTGGGAAAGGGACCAATCTCCAGACATATGGCCATTTTTGTGCCTGGAGCGACGCCAAGTGAGAAAGGGTTGTTTTGAGGGTGAAGGCAGCAGGAAAGCCTGCAGCCCCCAGGTGTGTGGGGCTACGCAAGCGGTTCCCAAAGAGCTTTAGAACAAGGCATAGTTTTCCCTGCTGGCTCTTTGGGCGTGGGACCAGTCTCCAGACATATGGCCATTTTTGTGCCTGGAGCGACGCCAAGTGGGAAAGGGTGGTTTTGAGGCTGAAGGCAGCAGGAAAGCCTGCAGCCCCCAGGTGGGGGGGGCTACGCAAGCGGTTCCCAAAGAGCTTTAGAACAAGGCATAGTTTTCCCTGCTGGCTCTTTGGGCGTGGGACCAGTCTCCAGACATATGGCCATTTTTGTGCCTGGCGCGGCGCCAAGTGGGAAAGGGTGCTTTTGAGGCTGAAGGCAGCAGGAAAGCCTGCAGCCCCCAGGTCTGTGGGGCTACGCAAGCGGTTCCCAAAGAGCTTTAGAACAAGGCATAGTTTTCCCTGCTGGCTCTTTGGGCGTGGGACCAATCTCCAGACATATGGCCATTTTTGTGCCTGGCGCGGCGCCAAGCGCGAAAGGGTTCTTCTGAGGCTGAAGAGAGCAGGAAAGCCTGCAGCCCCCAGGTCTGTGGGGCTACGCAAGCCGTTCCCAAAGAGCGTTAGAACAAGGCATAGTTTTCCCTGCTGGCTCTTTGGGCGTGGGACCAGTCTCCAGACATATGGCCATTTTTGGGCCTGGCGCGGCGCCAAGTGGGAAAGGGTGGTTTTGAAGCTGAAGGCAGCAGGAAAGCCTGCAGCCCCCGGGTCTGTGGGGCTAAGCAAGAGGTTCCCAAAGAGCTTTAGAACAAGGCATAGTTTTCCCTGCTGGCTCTTTGGGCGTGGGACCAACCTGCAGACATATGGCCATTTTTGTGCCTGGCGTGGCGCCATGTGTGAAAGGGTGGTTTTGAGGCTGAAGGCAGCAGGAAAGCCTGCAGCCCCCGGGTCTGTGGGGCTAAGCAAGAGGTTCCCAAAGAGCTTTAGAACAAGGCATAGTTTTCCCTGCTGGCTCTTTGGGCCTGGGACCAGTCTCCAGACATATGGCCATTTTTGTGGCGGGAGCGGCGCCATGTGGGAAAGGGTGGTTTTGAGGCTGAAGGCAGCAGGAAAGCCTGCAGCCCCCAGGTGTGTGGGGCTACGCAAGCGGTTCCCAAAGAGCTTTAGAACAAGGCATAGTTTTCCCTGCTGGCTCTTTGGGCGTGGGACCAGTCTCCAGACATATGGCCATTTTTGTGCCTGGCGCAGCGCCAAGTGGGAAAGGGTGGTTTTGAGGCTGAAAGCGCGAGAAAAGCCTGCAGCCCCCACTTTGTGTGGGGCTACGCAAGCGGTTCCCAAAGAGCTTTAGAACAAGGCATAGTTTTCCCTGCTGGCTCTTTGGGCGTGGGACCAGTCTCCAGACATATGGCCATTTTTGGGCCTGGCGCGGCGCCAAGTGGGAAAGGGTGGTTTTGAGGCTGAAGGCTGCAGGAAAGCCTGCAGCCCCCAGGTGTGTGGGGCTACGGAAGAGGTTCCCAAAGAGCTTTAGAACAAGGCATAGTTTTCCCTGCTGGCTCTTTGGGCGTGGGACCAACCTCCAGACATATGGCCATTTTTGGACCTGGCGCGGCGCCAAGTCGGAAAGCGTGCTTTTGAGGCTGAAGAGAGCAGGAAAGCCTGCAGCCGCCAGTTTGTGTGGGGCTACGCAAGCGGTTCCCAAAGAGCTTTAGAACAAGGCATAGTTTTCCCTGCTGGCTCTTTGGGCGTGGGACCAGTCTCCAGACATATGGCCATTTTTGTGCCTGGCGCGGCGCCAAGTGGGAAAGGGTGCTTTTGAGGCTGAAGAGAGCAGGAAAGCCTGCAGCCCCCAGGTGTGTGGGGCTACGCAAGAGGTTCCCAAAGAGCTTTAGAACAAGGCATAGTTTTCCCTGCTGGCTCTTTGGGTGTGGGACCAGTCTCCAGACATATGGCCATTTTTGGGCCTGGAGCAGCGCCAAGTGGGAAAGGGTGGTTTTGAGGCTGAAAGCGCGAGAAAAGCCTGCAGCCCCCAGGTGTGTGGGGCTACGCAAGCGGTTCCCAAAGAGCTTTAGAACAAGGCATAGTTTTCCCTGCTGGCTCTTTGGGTGTGGGACCAGTCTCCAGACATATGGCCATTTTTGGGCCTGGCGCGGCGCCAAGTGCGAAAGGGTTCTTCTGAGGCTGAAGGCAGCAGGAAAGCCTGCAGCCCCCAGGTGTGTGGGGCTACGCAAGCGGTTCCCAAAGAGCTTTAGAACAAGGCATAGTTTTCCCTGCTGGCTCTTTGGGCGTGTGACCAGTCTCCAGATATATGGCCATTTTTGTGCCTGGCGTGGCGCCATGTGGGAAAGGGTGGTTTTGAGGCTGAAGGCAGCAGGAAAGCCTGCAGCCCCCAGGAGTGTGGGGCTACGCAAGCGGTTCCCAAAGAGCTTTAGAACAAGGCATAGTTTTCCCTGCTGGCTCTTTGGGAAAGGGACCAATCTCCAGACATATGGCCATTTTTGTGCCTGGAGCGACGCCAAGTGAGAAAGGGTTGTTTTGAGGGTGAAGGCAGCAGGAAAGCCTGCAGCCCCCAGGTGTGTGGGGCTACGCAAGCGGTTCCCAAAGAGCTTTAGAACAAGGCATAGTTTTCCCTGCTGGCTCTTTGGGCGTGGGACCAGTCTCCAGACATATGGCCATTTTTGTGTCTGGCGTGACGCCATGTGGGAAAGGGTGGTTTTGAGGCTGAAGGCAGCAGGAAAGCCTGCAGCCCCCAGGTGTGTGGGGCTACGCAAGCGGTTCCCAAAGAGCTTTAGAACAAGGCATAGTTTTCCCTGCTGGCTCTTTGGGAAAGGGACCAGTCTACAGACATATGGCCATTTTTCTGCCTGGCACGGGGCCGAGTGGGAAAGCGTGCTTTTGAGGCTGAAGAGAGCAGGAAAGCCTGCAGCCCCCAGGTCTGTGGGGCTACGCAAGCCGTTCCCAAAGAGCTTTAGAACAAGGCATAGTTTTCCCTGCTGGCTCTTTGGGCGTGGGACCAACCTCCAGCCATATGGCCATTTTTGTGCCTGGCGTGACGCCATGAGGGAAAGGGTGGTTTTGAGGCTGAAAGCAACAGGAAAGCCTGCAGCCCGCAGGTGTGTGGGGCTACGCAAGCGGTTCCCAAAGAGCTTTAGAACAAGGCATAGTTTTCCCTGCTGGCTCTTTGGGCGTGTGACCAGTCTCCAGATATATGGCCATTTTTGTGCCTGGCGTGGCGCCATGTGGGAAAGGGTGGTTTTGAGGCTGAAGGCAGCAGGAAAGCCTGCAGCCCCCAGGAGTGTGGGGCTACGCAAGCGGTTCCCAAAGAGCTTTAGAACAAGGCATAGTTTTCCCTGCTGGCTCTTTGGGAAAGGGACCAATCTCCAGACATATGGCCATTTTTGTGCCTGGAGCGACGCCAAGTGAGAAAGGGTTGTTTTGAGGGTGAAGGCAGCAGGAAAGCCTGCAGCCCCCAGGTGTGTGGGGCTACGCAAGCGGTTCCCAAAGAGCTTTAGAACAAGGCATAGTTTTCCCTGCTGGCTCTTTGGGCGTGGGACCAGTCTCCAGACATATGGCCATTTTTGTGTCTGGCGTGACGCCATGTGGGAAAGGGTGGTTTTGAGGCTGAAGGCAGCAGGAAAGCCTGCAGCCCCCAGGTGTGTGGGGCTACGCAAGCGGTTCCCAAAGAGCTTTAGAACAAGGCATAGTTTTCCCTGCTGGCTCTTTGGGAAAGGGACCAGTCTCCAGACATATGGCCATTTTTCTGCCTGGCACGGGGCCGAGTGGGAAAGCGTGCTTTTGAGGCTGAAGAGAGCAGGAAAGCCTGCAGCCCCCAGGTCTGTGGGGCTACGCAAGCAGTTCCCAAAGAGCTTTAGAACAAGGCATAGTTTTCCCTGCTGGCTCTTTGGGCGTGGGACCAACCTCCAGCCATATGGCCATTTTTGTGCCTGGCGTGACGCCATGAGGGAAAGGGTGGTTTTGAGGCTGAAAGCAACAGGAAAGCCTGCAGCCCCCAGGTGTGTGGGGCTACGCAAGCGGTTCCCAAAGAGCTTTAGAACAAGGCATAGTTTTCCCTGCTGGCTCTTTGGGCGTGGGACCAATCTCCAGACATATGGCCATTTTTGGGCCTGGCGCGGCGCCAAGTGGGAAAGGGTGGTTTTGAGGCTGAAGGCTGCAGGAAAGCCTGCAGCCCCCAGGTGTGTGGGGCTACGCAAGAGGTTCCCAAAGAGCTTTAGAACAAGGCATAGTTTTCCCTGCTGGCTCTTTGGGTGTGGGACCAATCTCCAGATATATGGCCATTTTTGGGCTTGGCGCGGCGCCATGTGGGAAAGGGTGGTTTTGAGGCTGAAGGCAGCAGGAAAGCCTGCAGCCCCCAGGAGTTTGGGGCTACGCAAGCGGTTCCCAAAGAGCTTTAGAACAAGGCATAGTTTTCCCTGCTGGCTCTTTGGGCGTGGGACCAATCTCCAGACATATGGCCATTTTTGGGCTTGGAGCGACGCCAAGTGAGAAAGGGTTGTTTTGAGGCTGAAGGCAGCAGGAAAGCCTGCAGCCCCCAGGTGTGTGGGGCTACGCAAGCGGTTCCCAAAGAGCTTTAGAACAAGGCATAGTTTTCCCTGCTGGCTCTTTGGGCGTGGGACCAGTCTCCAGACATATGGCCATTTTTGTGCCTGGCGTGACGCCATGTGGGAAAGGGTGGTTTTGAGGCTGAAGGCAGCAGGAAAGCCTGCAGCCCCCAGGTGTGTGGGGCTACGCAAGCGGTTCCCAAAGAGCTTTAGAACAAGGCATAGTTTTCCCTGCTGGCTCTTTGGGCGTGGGACCAGTCTCCAGACATATGGCCATTTTTGTGCCGGGCACGGGGCCGAGTGGGAAAGCGTGCTTTTGAGGCTGAAGAGAGCAGGAAAGCCTGCAGCCCCCAGGTGTGTGGGGCTACGCAAGCGGTTCCCAAAGAGCTTTAGAACAAGGCATAGTTTTCCCTGCTGGCTCTTTGGGCGTGGGACCAACCTCCAGCCATATGGCCATTTTTGTGCCTGGCGTGACGCCATGAGGGAAAGGGTGGTTTTGAGGCTGAAGGCAGCAGGAAAGCCTGCAGCCCCCAGGTGTGTGGGGCTACGCAAGCGGTTCCCAAAGAGCTTTAGAACAAGGCATAGTTTTCCCTGCTGGCTCTTTGGGCGTGGGACCAATCTCCAGACATATGGCCATTTTTGGGCCTGGCGCGGCGCCAAGTGGGAAAGGGTGGTTTTGAGGCTGAAGGCTGCAGGAAAGCCTGCATCCCCCAGGTGTGTGGGGCTACGCAAGCGGTTCCCAAAGAGCTTTAGAACAAGGCATAGTTTTCCCTGCTGGCTCTTTGGGAAAGGGACCAGTCTCCAGATATATGGCCATTTTTGGGCTTGGCGCGGCGCCATGTGGGAAAGGGTGGTTTTGAGGCTGAAGGCAGCAGGAAAGCCTGCAGCCCCCAGGAGTTTGGGGCTACGCAAGCGGTTCCCAAAGAGCTTTAGAACAAGGCATAGTTTTCCCTGCTGGCTCTTTGGGAAAGGGACCAATCTCCAGACATATGGCCATTTTTGTGCCTGGAGCGACGCCAAGTGAGAAAGGGTTGTTTTGAGGCTGAAGTCAGCAGGAAAGCCTGCAGCCCCCAGGTGTGTGGGGCTACGCAAGCGGTTCCCAAAGAGCTTTAGAACAAGGCATAGTTTTCCCTGCTGGCTCTTTGGGAAAGGGACCAGTCTCCAGACATATGGCCATTTTTGGGCCTGGCGCAGCGCCAAGCGGGAAAGGGTGGTTTTGAGGCTGAAGGCAGCAGGAAAGCCTGCAGCCCCCAGGTGTGTGGGGCTACGCAAGCAGTTCCCAAAGAGCTTTAGAACAAGGCATAGTTTTCCCTGCTAGCTCTTTGGGAAAGGGACCAGTCTCCAGACATATGGCCATTTTTGGGCCTGGAGCGGCACCAAGTGGGAAAGGGTGGTTTTGAGGCTGAAGGCAGCAGGAAAGCCTGCAGCCCCCAGGTGTGTGGGGCCACGCAAGCGGTTCCCAAAGAGCTTTAGAACAAGGCATAGTTTTCCCTGCTGGCTCTTTGGGCGTGGGACCAATCTCCAGATATATGGCCATTTTTGTGCCTGGCGCGGCGCCATGTGGGAAAGGGTGGTTTTGAGGCTGAAGGCAGCAGGAAAGCCTGCAGCCCCCAGGTGTGTGGGGCTACGCAAGCGGTTCCCAAAGAGCTTTAGAACAAGGCATAGTTTTCCCTGCTGGCTCTTTGGGAAAGGGACCAATCTCCAGACATATGGCCATTTTTGTGCCTGGAGCGACGCCAAGTGAGAAAGGGTTGTTTTGAGGCTGAAGGCAGCAGGAAAGCCTGCAGCCCCCAGGTGTGTGGTGCTACGCAAGCGGTTCCCAAAGAGCTTTAGAACAAGGCATAGTTTTCCCTGCTGGCTCTTTGGGCGTGGGACCAATCTCCAGACATATGGCCATTTTTGTGCCTGGAGTGACGCCATGTGGGAAAGGGTGGTTTTGAGGCTGAAGGCAGCAGGAAAGCCTGCAGCCCGCAGGTGTGTGGGGCTACGCAAGCGGTTCCCAAAGAGCTTTAGAACAAGGCATAGTTTTCCCTGCTGGCTCTTTGGGAAAGGGACCAGTCTCCAGACATATGGCCATTTTTCTGCCTGGCACGGGGCCGAGTGGGAAAGCGTGCTTTTGAGGCTGAAGAGAGCAGGAAAGCCTGCAGCCCCCAGGTCTGTGGGGCTACGCAAGCCGTTCCCAAAGAGCTTTAGAACAAGGCATAGTTTTCCCTGCGGGCTCTTTGGGCGTTGGACCAACCTCCAGACATATGGCCATTTTTGTGCCTGGCGTGACGCCATGAGGGAAAGGGTGGTTTTGAGGCTGAAGGCAGCAGGAAAGGCTGCAGCCCCCAGGTGTGTGGGGCTACGCAAGCGGTTCCCAAAGAGCTTTAGAACAAGGCATAGTTTTCCCTGCTGGCTCTTTGGGCGTGGGACCAATCTCCAGACATATGGCCATTTTTGGGCCTGGCGCGGCGCTAAGTGGGAAAGGGTGGTTTTGAGGCTGAAGGCTGCAGGAAAGCCTGCAGCCCCCAGGTGTGTGGGGCTACGCAAGAGGTTCCCAAAGAGCTTTAGAACAAGGCATCGTTTTCCCTGCTGGCTCTTTGGGCGTGGGACCAATCCCCAGATATATGTCCATTTCTGGGCTTGGCGCGGCGCCATGTGGGAAAGGGTGGTTTTGAGGCTGAAGGCAGCAGGAAAGCCTGCAGCCCCCAGGAGTTTGGGGCTACGCAAGTGGTTCCCAAAGAGCTTTAGAACAAGGCATAGTTTTCCCTGCTGGCTCTTTGGGCGTGGGACCAGTCTCCAGACATATGGCCATTTTGTGCCTTGCGTGACGCCAAGTGGGAAACGGTGGTTTTGAGGCTGAAGGCAGCAGGAAAGCCTGCAGCCCCCAGGTGTGTGGGGCTACGCAAGCGGTTCCCAAAGAGCTTTAGAACAAGGCATAGTTTTCCCTGCTGGCTCTTTGGGCGTGGGACCAGTCTCCAGATATATGGCCATTTTTGTGCCTGGCGTGGCGCCATGTGGGAAAGGGTGGTTTTGAGGCTGAAGGCAGCAGGAAAGCCTGCAGCCCCCAGGAGTGTGGGGCTACGCAAGCGGTTCCCAAAGAGCTTTAGAACAAGGCATAGTTTTCCCTGCTGGCTCTTTGGGAAAGGGACCATTCTCCAGACGTATGGCCATTTTTGTGCCTGGAGCGACGCCAAGTGAGAAAGGGTTGTTTTGAGGCTGAAGGCAGCAGGAAAGCCTGCAGCCCCCAGGTGTGTGGGGCTACGCAAGCGGTTCCCAAAGAGCTTTAGAACAAGGCATAGTTTTCCCTGCTGGCTCTTTGGGCGTGGGACCAGTCTCCAGACATATGGCCATTTTTGGGCCTGGCGCGGCGCCAAGTGGGAAAGGGTGGTTTTGAGGCTGAAGGCTGCAGGAAAGCCTGCAGCCCCCAGGTGTGTGGGGCTACGCAAGAGGTTCCCAAAGAGCTTTAGAACAAGGCATCGTTTTCCCTGCTGGCTCTTTGGGCGTGGGACCAATCTCCAGATATATGGCCATTTTTGGGCTTGGCGCGGCGCCATGTGTGAAAGGGTGGTTTTGAGGCTGAAGGCAGCAGGAAAGCCTGCAGCCCCCAGGAGTTTGGGGCTACGCAAGCGGTTCCCAAAGAGCTTTAGAACAAGGCATAGTTTTCCCTGCTGGCTCTTTGGGAAAGGGACCAATCTCCAGACATATGGCCATTTTTGTGCCTGGAGCGACGCCAAGTGAGAAAGGGTTGTTTTGAGGCTGAAGGCAGCAGGAAAGCCTGCAGCCCCCAGATGTGTGGGGCTACGCAAGCGGTTCCCAAAGAGCTTTAGAACAAGGCATAGTTTTCCCTGCTGGCTCTTTGGGCGTGGGACCAGTCTCCAGACATATGGCCATTTTTGTGCCTGGCGTGACGCCATGTGGGAAAGGGTGGTTTTGAGGCTGAAGGCAGCAGGAAAGCCTGCAGCCCCCAGGTGTGTGGGGCTACGCAAGCCGTTCCCAAAGAGCTTTAGAACAAGGCATAGTTTTCCCTGCTGGCTCTTTGGGAAAGGGACCAGTCTCCAGACATATGGCCATTTTTCTGCCTGGCACGGGGCCGAGTGGGAAAGCGTGCTTTTGAGGCTGAAGGCAGCAGGAAAGCCTGCAGCCCCCAGGTCTGTGGGGCTACGCAAGCCGTTCCCAAAGAGCTTTAGAACAAGGCATCGTTTTCCCTGCTGGCTCTTTGGGCGTGGGACCAACCTCCAGCCATATGGCCATTTTTGTGCCTGGCGTGACGCCATGAGGGAAAGGGTGGTTTTGAGGCTGAAGGCAGCAGGAAAGCCTGCAGCCCCCAGGTGTGTGGGGCAACGCAAGCGGTTCCCAAAGAGCTTTAGAACAAGGCATAGTTTTCCCTGCTGGCTCTTTGGGAAAGGGACCAGTCTCCAGACATATGGCCATTTTTGTGCCTGGCGCGGCGCCAAGTGGGAAAGGGTGGTTTTGAGGCTGAAGGCAGCAGGAAAGCCTGCAGCCCCCAGGTGTGTGGGGCTACGCAAGCAGTTCCCAAAGAGCTTTAGAACAAGGCATAGTTTTCCCTGCTGGCTCTTTGGGAAAGGGACCAATCTCCAGACATATGGCCATTTTTGTGCCTGGAGCGACGCCAAGTGAGAAAGGGTTTTTTTTGAGGCTGAAGGCAGCAGGAAAGCCTGCAGCCCCCAGGTGTGTGGGGCTACGCAAGCGGTTCCCAAAGAGCTTTAGAACAAGGCATAGTTTTCCCTGCTGGCTCTTTGGGCGTGGGACCAGTCTCCAGACATATGGCCATTTTTGTGCCTGGCGTGACGCCATGTGGGAAAGGGTGGTTTTGAGGCTGAAGGCAGCAGGAAAGCCTGCAGCCCCCAGGTGTGTGGGGCTACGCAAGCGGTTCCCAAAGAGCTTTAGAACAAGGCATAGTTTTCCCTGCTGGCTCTTTGGGAAAGGGACCAGTCTCCAGACATATGGCCATTTTTCTGCCTGGCACGGGGCCGAGTGGGAAAGCGTGCTTTTGAGGCTGAAGAGAGCAGGAAAGCCTGCAGCCCCCAGGTCTGTGGGGCTACGCAAGCCGTTCCCAAAGAGCTTTAGAACAAGGCATCGTTTTCCCTGCTGGCTCTTTGGGCGTGGGACCAACCTCCAGCCATATGGCCTTTTTTTTGCCTGGCGTGACGCCATGAGGGAAAGGGTGGTTTTGAGGCTGAAGGCAGCAGGAAAGCCTGCAGCCCCCAGGTGTGTGGGGCTACGCAAGCGGTTCCCAAAGAGCTTTAGAACAAGGCATAGTTTTCCCTGCTGGCTCTTTGGGAAAGGGACCATTCTCCAGACATATGGCCATTTTTGTGCCTGGCGCGGCGCCAAGTGGGAAAGGGTGGTTTTGAGGCTGAAGGCAGCAGGAAAGCCTGCAGCCCCCAGTTTGTGTGGGGCTACGCAAGCGGTTCCCAAAGAGCTTTAGAACAAGGCATAGTTTTCCCTGCTGGCTCTTTGGGAAAGGGACCAATCTCCAGACATATGGCCATTTTTGTGCCTGGCGTGACGCCATGTGGGAAAGGGTGGTTTTGAGGCTGAAGGCAGCAGGAAAGCCTGCAGCCCCCAGGTGTGTGGGGCTACGCAAGCGGTTCCCAAAGAGCTTTAGAACAAGGCATAGTTTTCCCTGCTGGCTCTTTGGGAAAGGGACCAGTCTCCAGACATATGGCCATTTTTCTGCCTGGCACGGGGCCGAGTGGGAAAGCGTGCTTTTGAGGCTGAAGAGAGCAGGAAAGCCTGCAGCCCCCAGGTGTGTGGGGCTACGCAAGCCGTTCCCAAAGAGCTTTAGAACAAGGCATAGTTTTCCCTGCTGGCTCTTTGGGCGTGGGACCAACCTCCAGCCATATGGCCATTTTTGTGCCTGGCGTGACGCCATGAGGGAAAGGGTGGTTTTGAGGCTGAAGGCAGCAGGAAAGCCTGCATCCCCCAGGTGTGTGGGGCTACGCAAGCGGTTCCCCAAGAGCTTTAGAACAAGGCATAGTTTTCCCTGCTGGCTCTTTGGGCGTGGGACCAATCTCCAGACATATGGCCATTTTTGGGCCTGGCGCGGCGCCATGTGGGAAAGGGTGGTTTTGAGGCTGAAGGCTGCAGGAAAGCCTGCAGCCCCCAGGTGTGTGGGGCTACGCAAGAGGTTCCCAAAGAGCTTTAGAACAAGGCATCGTTTTCCCTGCTGGCTCTTTGGGCGTGGGACCAATCTCCAGATATATGGCCATTTTTGGGCTTGGCGCGGCGCCATGTGGGAAAGGGTGGTTTTGAGGCTGAAGGCAGCAGGAAAGCCTGCAGCCCCCAGGAGTTTGGGGCTACGCAAGCGGTTCCCAAAGAGCTTTAGAACAAGGCATAGTTTTCCCTGCTGGCTCTTTGGGAAAGGGACCAATCTCCAGACATATGGCCATTTTTGTGCCTGGAGCGACGCCAAGTGCGAAAGGGTTGTTTTGAGGCTGAAGGCAGCAGGAAAGCCTGCAGCCCCCAGATGTGTGGGGCTACGCAAGCGGTTCCCAAAGAGCTTTAGAACAAGGCATAGTTTTCCCTGCTGGCTCTTTGGGCGTGGGACCAGTCTCCAGACATATGGCCATTTTTGTGCCTGGCGTGACGCCATGTGGGAAAGGATGGTTTTGAGGCTGAAGGCAGCAGGAAAGCCTGCAGCCCCCAGGTGTGTGGGGCTACGCAAGCCGTTCCCAAAGAGCTTTACAACAAGGCATAGTTTTCCCTGCTGGCTCTTTGGGAAAGGGACCAGTCTCCAGACATATGGCCATTTTTCTGCCTGGCACGGGGCCGAGTGGGAAAGCGTGCTTTTGAGGCTGAAGAGAGCAGGAAAGCCTGAAGCCCCCAGGTCTGTGGGGCTACGCAAGCCGTTCCCAAAGAGCTTTAGAACAAGGCATCGTTTTCCCTGCTGGCTCTTTGGGCGTGGGACCAACCTCCAGCCATATGGTCATTTTTTTGCCTGGCGTGACGCCATGAGGGAAAGGGTGGTTTTGAGGCTGAAGGCAGCAGGAAAGCCTGCAGCCCCCAGGTGTGTGGGGCTACGCAAGCGGTTCCCAAAGAGCTTTAGAACAAGGCATAGTTTTCCCTGCTGGCTCTTTGGGCGTGGGACCAGTCTCCAGACATATGGCCATTTTTGTGCCTGGCGCGGCGCCAAGTGGGAAAGGGTGGTTTTGAGGCTGAAGGCAGCAGGAAAGCCTGCAGCCCCCAGGTGTGTGGGGCTACGCAAGCGGTTCCCAAAGAGCTTTAGAACAAGGCATAGTTTTCCCTGCTGGCTCTTTGGGAAAGGGACCAGTCTCCAGACATATGGCCTTTTTTCTGCCTGGCACGGGGCCGAGTGGGAAAGCGTGCTTTTGAGGCTGAAGAGAGCAGGAAAGCCTGCAGCCCCCAGGTCTGTGGGGCTACGCAAGCCGTTCCCAAAGAGCTTTAGAACAAGGCATCGTTTTCCCTGCTGGCTCTTTGGGCGTGGGACCAACCTCCAGCCATATGGCCTTTTTTTTGCCTGGCGTGACGCCATGAGGGAAAGGGTGGTTTTGAGGCTGAAGGCAGCAGGAAAGCCTGCAGCCCCCAGGTGTGTGGGGCTACGCAAGCGGTTCCCAAAGAGCTTTAGAACAAGGCATAGTTTTCCCTGCTGGCTCTTTGGGAAAGGGACCATTCTCCAGACATATGGCCATTTTTGTGCCTGGCGCGGCGCCAAGTGGGAAAGGGTGGTTTTGAGGCTGAAGGCAGCAGGAAAGCCTGCAGCCCCCAGGTGTGTGGGGCTACGCAAGCAGTTCCCAAAGAGCTTTAGAACAAGGCATAGTTTTCCCTGCTGGCTCTTTGGGAAAGGGACCAATCTCCAGACATATGGCCATTTTTGTGCCTGGCGTGACGCCATGTGGGAAAGGGTGGTTTTGAGGCTGAAGGCAGCAGGAAAGCCTGCAGCCCCCAGGTGTGTGGGGCTACGCAAGCGGTTCCCAAAGAGCTTTAGAACAAGGCATAGTTTTCCCTGCTGGCTCTTTGGGAAAGGGACCAGTCTCCAGACATATGGCCATTTTTCTGCCTGGCACGGGGCCGAGTGGGAAAGCGTGCTTTTGAGGCTGAAGAGAGCAGGAAAGCCTGCAGCCCCCAGGTGTGTGGGGCTACGCAAGCCGTTCCCAAAGAGCTTTAGAACAAGGCATAGTTTTCCCTGCTGGCTCTTTGGGCGTGGGACCAACCTCCAGCCATATGGCCATTTTTGTGCCTGGCGTGACGCCATGAGGGAAAGGGTGGTTTTGAGGCTGAAGGCAGCAGGAAAGCCTGCAGCCCCCAGGTGTGTGGGGCTACGCAAGCGGTTCCCAAAGAGCTTTAGAACAAGGCATAGTTTTCCCTGCTGGCTCTTTGGGCGTGGGACCAATCTCCAGACATATGGCCAATTTTGGGCCTGGCGCGGCGCCAAGTGGGAAAGGGTGGTTTTGAGGCTGAAGGCTGCAGGAAAGCCTGCAGCCCCCAGGTGTGTGGGGCTACGCAAGAGGTTCCCAAAGAGCTTTAGAACAAGGCATCGTTTTCCCTGCTGGCTCTTTGGGCGTGGGACCAATCTCCAGATATATGGCCATTTTTGGGCTTGGCGCGGCGCCATGTGGGAAAGGGTGGTTTTGAGGCTGAAGGCAGCAGGAAAGCCTGCAGCCCCCAGGAGTTTGGGGCTACGCAAGCGGTTCCCAAAGAGCTTTAGAACAAGGCATAGTTTTCCCTGCTGGCTCTTTGGGAAAGGGACCAATCTCCAGACATATGGCCATTTTTGTGCCTGGAGCGACGCCAAGTGGGAAAGGGTTGTTTTGAGGCTGAAGGCAGCAGGAAAGCCTGCAGCCCCCAGATGTGTGGGGCTACGCAAGCGGTTCCCAAAGAGCTTTAGAACAAGGCATAGTTTTCCCTGCTGGCTCTTTGGGCGTGGGACCAGTCTCCAGACATATGGCCATTTTTGGGCCTGGCGTGACGCCATGTGGGAAAGGGTGGTTTTGAGGCTGAAGGCAGCAGGAAAGCCTGCAGCCCCCAGGTGTGTGGGGCTACGCAAGCCGTTCCCAAAGAGCTTTAGAACAAGGCATAGTTTTCCCTGCTGGCTCTTTGGGAAAGGGACCAGTCTCCAGACATATGGCCATTTTTCTGCCTGGCACGGGGCCGAGTGGGAAAGCGTGCTTTTGAGGCTGAAGAGAGCAGGAAAGCCTGCAGCCCCCAGGTCTGTGGGGCTACGCAAGCCGTTCCCAAAGAGCTTTAGAACAAGGCATCGTTTTCCCTGCTGGCTCTTTGGGCGTGGGACCAACCTCCAGCCATATGGTCATTTTTTTGCCTGGCGTGACGCCATGAGGGAAAGGGTGGTTTTGAGGCTGAAGGCAGCAGGAAAGCCTGCAGCCCCCAGGTGTGTGGGGCTACGCAAGCGGTTCCCAAAGAGCTTTAGAACAAGGCATAGTTTTCCCTGCTGGCTCTTTGGGCGTGGGACCAGTCTCCAGACATATGGCCATTTTTGTGCCTGGCGCGGCGCCAAGTGGGAAAGGGTGGTTTTGAGGCTGAAGGCAGCAGGAAAGCCTGCAGCCCCCAGGTGTGTGGGGCTACGCAAGCAGTTCCCAAAGAGCTTTAGAACAAGGCATAGTTTTCCCTGCTGGCTCTTTGGGAAAGGGACCAATCTCCAGACATATGGCCATTTTTGTGCCTGGAGCGACGCCAAGTGAGAAAGGGTTTTTTTTGAGGCTGAAGGCAGCAGGAAAGCCTGCAGCCCCCAGGTGTGTGGGGCTACGCAAGCGGTTCCCAAAGAGCTTTAGAACAAGGCATAGTTTTCCCTGCTGGCTCTTTGGGCGTGGGACCAGTCTCCAGACATATGGCCATTTTTGGGCCTGGCGTGACGCCATGTGGGAAAGGGTGGTTTTGAGGCTGAAGGCAGCAGGAAAGCCTGCAGCCCCCAGGTGTGTGGGGCTACGCAAGCGGTTCCCAAAGAGCTTTAGAACAAGGCATAGTTTTCCCTGCTGGCTCTTTGGGAAAGGGACCAGTCTCCAGACATATGGCCATTTTTCTGCCTGGCACGGGGCCGAGTGGGAAAGCGTGCTTTTGAGGCTGAAGAGAGCAGGAAAGCCTGCAGCCCCCAGGTCTGTGGGGCTACGCAAGCCGTTCCCAAAGAGCTTTAGAACAAGGCATAGTTTTCCCTGCTGGCTCTTTGGGCGTGGGACCAACCTCCAGCCATATGGCCATTTTTGTGCCTGGCGTGACGCCATGAGGGAAAGGGTGGTTTTGAGGCTGAAGGCAGCAGGAAAGCCTGCAGCCCCCAGGTGTGTGGGGCTACGCAAGCCGTTCCCAAAGAGCTTTAGAACAAGGCATAGTTTTCCCTGCTGGCTCTTTGGGCGTGGGACCAATCTCCAGACATATGGCCATTTTTGGGCCTGGCGTGGCGCCAAGTGGGAAAGGGTGGTTTTGAGGCTGAAGGCTGCAGGAAAGCCTGCAGCCCCCAGGTGTGTGGGGCTACGCAAGAGGTTCCCAAAGAGCTTTAGAACAAGGCATCGTTTTCCCTGCTGGCTCTTTGGGCGTGGGACCAATCTCCAGATATATGGCCATTTTTGGGCTTGGCGCGGCGCCATGTGGGAAAGGGTGGTTTTGAGGCTGAAGGCAGCAGGAAAGCCTGCAGCCCCCAGGAGTTTGGGGCTACGCAAGCGGTTCCCAAAGAGCTTTAGAACAAGGCATAGTTTTCCCTGCTGGCTCTTTGGGAAAGGGACCAATCTCCAGACATATGGCCATTTTTGTGCCTGGAGCGAGGCCAAGTGAGAAAGGGTTGTTTTGAGGCTGAAGGCAGCAGGAAAGCCTGCAGCCCCCAGATGTGTGGGGCTACGCAAGCGGTTCCCAAAGAGCTTTAGAACAGGCATAGTTTTCCCTGCTGGCTCTTTGGGCGTGGGACCAGTCTCCAGACATATGGCCATTTTTGTGCCTGGCGTGACGCCATGTGGGAAAGGGTGGTTTTGAGGCTGAAGGCAGCAGGAAAGCCTGCAGCCCCCAGGTGTGTGGGGCTACGCAAGCCGTTCCCAAAGAGCTTTAGAACAAGGCATAGTTTTCCCTGCTGGCTCTTTGGGAAAGGGACCAGTCTCCAGACATATGGCCATTTTTCTGCCTGGCACGGGGCCGAGTGGGAAAGCGTGCTTTTGAGGCTGAAGAGAGCAGGAAAGCCTGCAGCCCCCAGGTCTGTGGGGCTACGCAAGCCGTTCCCAAAGAGCTTTAGAACAAGGCATCGTTTTCCCTGCTGGCTCTTTGGGCGTGGGACCAACCTCCAGCCATATGGCCATTTTTTTGCCTGGCGTGACGCCATGAGGGAAAGGGTGGTTTTGAGGCTGAAGGCAGCAGGAAAGCCTGCAGCCCCCAGGTGTGTGGGGCTACGCAAGCGGTTCCCAAAGAGCTTTAGAACAAGGCATAGTTTTCCCTGCTGGCTCTTTGGGAAAGGGACCAGTCTCCAGACATATGGCCATTTTTGTGCCTGGCGCGGCGCCAAGTGGGAAAGGGTGGTTTTGAGGCTGAAGGCAGCAGGAAAGCCTGCAGCCCCCAGGTGTGTGGGGCTACGCAAGCAGTTCCCAAAGAGCTTTAGAACAAGGCATAGTTTTCCCTGCTGGCTCTTTGGGAAAGGGACCAGTCTCCAGACATATGGCCATTTTTGTGCCTGGAGCGACGCCAAGTGAGAAAGGGGTTTTTTTGAGGCTGAAGGCAGCAGGAAAGCCTGCAGCCCCCAGGTGTGTGGGGCTACGCAAGCGGTTCCCAAAGAGCTTTAGAACAAGGCATAGTTTTCCCTGCTGGCTCTTTGGGCGTGGGACCAGTCTCCAGACATATGGCCATTTTTGTGCCTGGCACGGGGCTGAGTGGGAAAGCGTGCTTTTGAGGCTGAAGAGAGCAGGAAAGCCTGCAGCCCCCAGGTCTGTGGGGCTACGCAAGCCGTTCCCAAAGAGCTTTAGAACAAGGCATCGTTTTCCCTGCTGGCTCTTTGGGCGTGGGACCAACCTCCAGCCATATGGCCTTTTTTTTGCCTGGCGTGACGCCATGAGGGAAAGGGTGGTTTTGAGGCTGAAGGCAGCAGGAAAGCCTGCAGCCCCCAGGTGTGTGGGGCTACGCAAGCGGTTCCCAAAGAGCTTTAGAACAAGGCATAGTTTTCCCTGCTGGCTCTTTGGGAAAGGGACCAGTCTCCAGACATATGGCCATTTTTCTGCCTGGCGCGGCGCCAAGTGGGAAAGGGTGGTTTTGAGGCTGAAGGCAGCAGGAAAGCCTGCAGCCCCCAGGTGTGTGGGGCTACGCAAGCGGTTCCCAAAGAGCTTTAGAACAAGGCATCGTTTTCCCTGCTGGCTCTTTGGGCGTGGGACCAATCTCCAGATATATGGCCATTTTTGTGCCTGGCGCGGCGCCATGTGGGAAAGGGTGGTTTTGAGGCTGAAGGCAGCAGGAAAGCCTGCAGCCCGCAGGATTGTGGGGCTACGCAAGCGGTTCCCAAAGAGCTTTAGAACAAGGCATAGTTTTCCCTGCTGGCTCTTTGGGAAAGGGACCAATCTCCAGACATATGGCCATTTTTGTGCCTGGAGCGACGCCAAGTGAGAAAGGGTTGTTTTGAGGCTGAAGGCAGCAGGAAAGCCTGCAGCCCCCAGGTGTGTGGGGCTACGCAAGCGGTTCCCAAAGAGCTTTAGAACAAGGCATAGTTTTCCCTGCTGGCTCTTTGGGCGTGGGACCAGTCTCCAGACATATGGCCATTTTTGGGCCTGGCGTGACGCCATGTGGGAAAGGGTGGTTTTGAGGCTGAAGGCAGCAGGAAAGCCTGCAGCCCGCAGGTGTGTGGGGCTACGCAAGCGGTTCCCAAAGAGCTTTAGAACAAGGCATAGTTTTCCCTGCTGGCTCTTTGGGAAAGGGACCAGTCTCCAGACATATGGCCATTTTTCTGCCTGGCACGGGGCCGAGTGGGAAAGCGTGCTTTTGAGGCTGAAGAGAGCAGGAAAGCCTGCAGCCCCCAGGTGTGTGGGGCTACGCAAGCCGTTCCCAAAGAGCTTTAGAACAAGGCATAGTTTTCCCTGCTGGCTCTTTGGGCGTGGGACCAACCTCCAGACATATGGCCATTTTTGTGCCTGGCGTTACGCCATGAGGGAAAGGGTGGTTTTGAGGCTGAAGGCAGCAGGAAAGCCTGCAGCCCCCAGGTGTGTGGGGCTACGCAAGCGGTTCCCAAAGAGCTTTAGAACAAGGCATAGTTTTCCCTGCTGGCTCTTTGGGCGTGGGACCAATCTCCAGACATATGGCCATTTTTGGGCCTGGCGCGGCGCCAAGTGGGTAAGGGTGGTTTTGAGGCTGAAGGCTGCAGGAAAGCCTGCAGCCCCCAGGTGTGTGGGGCTACGCAAGAGGTTCCCAAAGAGCTTTAGAACAAGGCATCGTTTTCCCTGCTGGCTCTTTGGGCGTGGGACCAATCCCCAGATATATGGCCATTTCTGGGCTTGGCGCGGCGCCATGTGGGAAAGGGTGGTTTTGAGGCTGAAGGCAGCAGGAAAGCCTGCAGCCCCCAGGAGTTTGGGGCTACGCAAGTGGTTCCCAAAGAGCTTTAGAACAAGGCATAGTTTTCCCTGCTGGGTCTTTGGGCGTGGGACCAGTCTCCAGACATATGGCCATTTTGTGCCTTGCGTGACGCCAAGTGGGAAAGGGTGGTTTTGAGGCTGAAGGCAGCAGGAAAGCCTGCAGCCCCCAGGTGTGTGGGGCTACGCAAGCGGTTCCCAAAGAGCTTTAGAACAAGGCATAGTTTTCCCTGCTGGCTCTTTGGGCGTGGGACCAGTCTCCAGATATATGGCCATTTTTGTGCCTGGCGTGGCGCCAAGTGGGAAAGGGTGGTTTTGAGGCTGAAGGCAGCAGGAAAGCCTGCAGCCCCCAGGTCTGTGGGGCTACGCAAGCCGTTCCCAAAGAGCTTTAGAACAAGGCATAGTTTTCCCTGCTGGCTCTTTGGGAAAGGGACCAATCTCCAGACATATGGCCATTTTTGTGCCTGGAGCGACGCCAAGTGAGAAAGGGTTGTTTTGAGGCTGAAGGCAGCAGGAAAGCCTGCAGCCCCCAGGTGTGTGGGGCTACGCAAGCGGTTCCCAAAGAGCTTTAGAACAAGGCATAGTTTTCCCTGCTGGCTCTTTGGGCGTGGGACCAGTCTCCAGACATATGGCCATTTTTGGGCCTGGCGCAGGGCCATGTGGGAAAGGGTGGTTTTGAGGCTGAAGGCAGCAGGAAAGCCTGCAGCCCCCAGGTGTGTGGGGCTACGCAAGCGGTTCCCAAAGAGCTTTAGAACAGGCATAGTTTTCCCTGCTGGCTCTTTGGGAAAGGGACCAGTCTCCAGACATATGGCCATTTTTCTGCCTGGCACGGGGCCGAGTGGGAAAGCGTGCTTTTGAGGCTGAAGAGAGCAGGAAAGCCTGCAGCCCCCAGGTGTGTGGGGCTACGCAAGCCGTTCCCAAAGAGCTTTAGAACAAGGCATAGTTTTCCCTGCTGGCTCTTTGGGAAAGGGACCAACCTCAAGCCATATGGCCATTTTTGTGCCTGGCGTGACGCCATGTGGGAAAGGGTGGTTTTGAGGCTGAAGGCAGCAGGAAAGCCTGCAGCCCCCAGGTGTGTGGGGCTACGCAAGCAGTTCCCAAAGAGCTTTAGAACAAGGCATAGTTTTCCCTGCTGGCTCTTTGGGAAAGGGACCAATCTCCAGACATATGGCCATTTTTGTGCCTGGAGCGACGCCAAGTGAGAAAGGGTTGTTTTGAGGCTGAAGGCAGCAGGAAAGCCTGCAGCCCCCAGGTGTGTGGGGCTACGCAAGCAGTTCCCAAAGAGCTTTAGAACAAGGCATAGTTTTCCCTGCTGGCTCTTTGGGAAAGGGACCAGTCTCCAGACATATGGCCATTTTTGTGCCTGGCGCGGCGCCAAGTGGGTAAGGGTGGTTTTGAGGCTGAAGGCAGCAGGAAAGCCTGCAGCCCCCAGGTGTGTGGGGCTACGCAAGCAGTTCCCAAAGAGCTTTAGAACAAGGCATAGTTTTCCCTGCTGGCTCTTTGGGAAAGGGACCAATCTCCAGACATATGGCCATTTTTGTGCCTGGCGTGACGCCATGTGGGAAAGGGTGGTTTTGAGGCTGAAGGCAGCAGGAAAGCCTGCAGCCCCCAGGTGTGTGGGGCTACGCAAGCGGTTCCCAAAGAGCTTTAGAACAAGGCATAGTTTTCCCTGCTGGCTCTTTGGGAAAGGGACCAGTCTCCAGACATATGGCCATTTTTCTGCCTGGCACGGGGCCGAGTGGGAAAGCGTGCTTTTGAGGCTGAAGAGAGCAGGAAAGCCTGCAGCCCCCAGGTCTGTGGGGCTACGCAAGCCGTTCCCAAAGAGCTTTAGAACAAGGCATAGTTTTCCCTGCTGGCTCTTTGGGCGTGGGACCAATCTCCAGACATATGGCCATTTTTGTGCCTGGCGCGGCGCCATGTGGGAAAGGGTGGTTTTGAGGCTGAAGGCAGCAGGAAAGCCTGCAGCCCGCAGGAGTGTGGGGCTACGCAAGCGGTTCCCAAAGAGCTTTAGAACAAGGCATAGTTTTCCCTGCTGGCTCTTTGGGCGTGGGACCAATCTCCAGACATATGGCCATTTTTGTGCCTGGAGCGACGCCAAGTGAGAAAGGGTTGTTTTGAGGCTGAAGGCAGCAGGAAACCCTGCAGCCCCCAGGTGTGTGGGGCTACGCAAGCGGTTCCCAAAGAGCTTTAGAACAAGGCATAGTTTTCCCTGCTGGCTCTTTGGGCGTGGGACCAGTCTCCAGACATATGGCCATTTTTGGGCCTGGCGTGACGCCATGTGGGAAAGGGTGGTTTTGAGGCTGAAGGCAGCAGGAAAGCCTGCATCCCCCAGGTGTGTGGGGCTACGCAAGCGGTTCCCAAAGAGCTTTAGAACAAGGCATAGTTTTCCCTGCTGGCTCTTTGGGAAAGGGACCAGTCTCCAGACATATGGCCATTTTTCTGCCTGGCACGGGGCCGAGTGGGAAAGCGTGCTTTTGAGGCTGAAGAGAGCAGGAAAGCCTGCAGCCCCCAGGTGTGTGGGGCTACGCAAGCGGTTCCCAAAGCGCTTTAGAACAAGGCATAGTTTTCCCTGCTGGCTCTTTGGGTGTGGGACCAACCTCCAGACATATGGCCATTTTTGTGCCTGGCGTGACGCCATGAGGGAAAGGGTGGTTTTGAGGCTGAAGGCAGCAGGAAAGGCTGCAGCCCCCAGGTGTGTGGGGCTACGCAAGCGGTTCCCAAAGAGCTTTAGAACAAGGCATAGTTTTCCCTGCTGGCTCTTTGGGCGTGGGACCAATCTCCAGACATATGGCCATTTTTGGGCCTGGCGCGGCGCCAAGTGGGTAAGGGTGGTTTTGAGGCTGAAGGCTGCAGGAAAGCCTGCAGCCCCCAGGTGTGTGGGGCTACGCAAGAGGTTCCCAAAGAGCTTTAGAACAAGGCATCGTTTTCCCTGCTGGCTCTTTGGGCGTGGGACCAATCCCCAGATATATGGCCATTTCTGGGCTTGGCGCGGCGCCATGTGGGAAAGGGTGGTTTTGAGGCTGAAGGCAGCAGGAAAGCCTGCAGCCCCCAGGAGTTTGGGGCTACGCAAGTGGTTCCCAAAGAGCTTTAGAACAAGGCATAGTTTTCCCTGCTGGGTCTTTGGGCGTGGGACCAGTCTCCAGACATATGGCCATTTTGTGCCTTGCGTGACGCCAAGTGGGAAAGGGTGGTTTTGAGGCTGAAGGCAGCAGGAAAGCCTGCAGCCCCCAGGTGTGTGGGGCTACGCAAGCGGTTCCCAAAGAGCTTTAGAACAAGGCATAGTTTTCCCTGCTGGCTCTTTGGGCGTGGGACCAGTCTCCAGATCTATGGCCATTTTTGTGCCTGGCGTGGCGCCAAGTGGGAAAGGGTGGTTTTGAGGCTGAAGGCAGCAGGAAAGCCTGCAGCCCCCAGGAGTGTGGGGCTACGCAAGCGGTTCCCAAAGAGCTTTAGAACAAGGCATAGTTTTCCCTGCTGGCTCTTTGGGAAAGGGACCAATCTCCAGACATATGGCCATTTTTGTGCCTGGAGCGACGCCAAGTGAGAAAGGGTTGTTTTGAGGCTGAAGGCAGCAGGAAAGCCTGCAGCCCCCAGGTGTGTGGGGCTACGCAAGCGGTTCCCAAAGAGCTTTAGAACAAGGCATAGTTTTCCCTGCTGGCTCTTTGGGCGTGGGACCAGTCTCCAGACATATGGCCATTTTTGGGCCTGGCGCGGCGCCATGTGGGAAAGGGTGGTTTTGAGGCTGAAGGCAGCAGGAAAGCCTGCAGCCCCCAGGTGTGTGGGGCTACGCAAGCGGTTCCCAAAGAGCTTTAGAACAGGCATAGTTTTCCCTGCTGGCTCTTTGGGAAAGGGACCAGTCTCCAGACATATGGCCATTTTTCTGCCTGGCACGGGGCCGAGTGGGAAAGCGTGCTTTTGAGGCTGAAGAGAGCAGGAAAGCCTGCAGCCCCCAGGTGTGTGGGGCTACGCAAGCGGTTCCCAAAGAGCTTTAGAACAAGGCATAGTTTTCCCTGCTGGCTCTTTGGGCGTGGGACCAACCTCCAGCCATATGGCCATTTTTGTGCCTGGCGTGACGCCATGAGGGAAAGGGTGGTTTTGAGGCTGAAGGCAGCAGGAAAGCCTGCAGCCCCCAGGTGTGTGGGTTACGCAAGCCGTTCCCAAAGAGCTTAAGAACAAGGCATAGTTTTCCCTGCTGGCTCTTTGGGCGTGGGACCAATCTCCAGACATATGGCCATTTTTCTGCCTGGCGCGGCGCCAAGTGGGAAAGGGTGGTTTTGAGGCTGAAGGCTGCAGGAAAGCCTGCAGCCCCCAGGTGTGTGGGGCTACGCAAGAGGTTCCCAAAGAGCTTTAGAACAAGGCATCGTTTTCCCTGCTGGCTCTTTGGGCGTGGGACCAATCTCCAGATATATGGCCATTTTTGGGCTTGGCGCGGCGCCATGTGGGAAAGGGTGGTTTTGAGGCTGAAGGCAGCAGGAAAGCCTGCAGCCCCCAGGTGTGTGGGGCTACGCAAGCGGTTCCCAAAGAGCTTTAGAACAAGGCATAGTTTTCCCTGCTGGCTCTTTGGGAAAGGGACCAATCTCCAGACATATGGCCATTTTTGTGCCTGGAGCGACACCAAGTGAGAAAGGGTTGTTTTGAGGCTGAAGGCAGCAGGAAAGCCTGCAGCCCCCAGGTCTGTGGGGCTACGCAAGCGGTTCCCAAAGAGCTTTAGAACAAGGCATAGTTTTCCCTGCTGGCTCTTTGGGCGTGGGACCAGTCTCCAGACATATGGCCATTTTTGGGCCTGGCGTGACGCCATGTGGGAAAGGGTGGTTTTGAGGCTGAAGGCAGCAGGAAAGCCTGCAGCCCCCAGGTGTGTGGGGCTACGCAAGCGGTTCCCAAAGAGCTTTAGAACAAGGCATAGTTTTCCCTGCTGGCTCTTTGGGAAAGGGACCAGTCTCCAGACATATGGCCATTTTTCTGCCTGGCACGGGGCCGAGTGGGAAAGCGTGCTTTTGAGGCTGAAGAGAGCAGGAAAGCCTGCAGCCCCCAGGTGTGTGGGGCTACGCAAGCGGTTCCCAAAGAGCTTTAGAACAAGGCATAGTTTTCCCTGCTGGCTCTTTGGGCGTGGGACCAACCTCCAGCCATATGGCCATTTTTGTGCCTGGCGTGACGCCATGAGGGAAAGGGTGGTTTTGAGGCTGAAGGCAGCAGGAAAGCCTGCAGCCCCCAGGTGTGTGGGGCTACGCAAGCCGTTCCCAAAGAGCTTTAGAACAAGGCATAGTTTTCCCTGCTGGCTCTTTGGGAAAGGGACCAATCTCCAGACATATGGCCATTTTTGTGCCTGGCGCGGCGCCAAGTGGGAAAGGGTGGTTTTGAGGCTGAAGGCAGCAGGAAAGCCTGCAGCCCCCAGGTGTGTGGGGCTACGCAAGCAGTTCCCAAAGAGCTTTAGAACAAGGCATAGTTTTCCCTGCTGGCTCTTTGGGCGTGGGACCAATCTCCAGACATATGGCCATTTTTGTGCCTGGAGCGACGCCAAGTGAGAAAGGGTTTTTTTTCAGGCTGAAGGCAGCAGGAAAGCCTGCAGCCCCCAGGTGTGTGGGGCTACGCAAGCGGTTCCCAAAGAGCTTTAGAACAAGGCATAGTTTTCCCTGCTGGCTCTTTGGGCGTGGGACCAGTCTCCAGACATATGGCCATTTTTGGGCCTGGCGCGGCGCCAAGTGGGAAAGGGTGGTTTTGAGGCTGAAGGCAGCAGGAAAGCCTGCAGCCCCCAGGTGTGTGGGGCTACGCAAGCGGTTCCCAAAGAGCTTTAGAACAAGGCATAGTTTTCCCTGCTGGCTCTTTGGGCGTGGGACCAACCTCCAGCTATATGGCCATTTTTGTGCCTGGCGTGATGCCATGAGGGAAAGGGTGGTTTTGAGGCTGAAGGCAGCAGGAAAGCCTGCAGCCCCCAGGTGTGTGGGGCTACGCAAGCGGTTCCCAAAGAGCTTTAGAACAAGGCATAGTTTTCCCTGCTGGCTCTTTGGGAAAGGGACCAGTCTCCAGACATATGGCCATTTTTCTGCCTGGCGCGGCGCCAAGTGGGAAAGGGTGGTTTTGAGGCTGAAGGCAGCAGGAAAGCCTGCAGCCCCCAGGTGTGTGGGGCTACGCAAGCAGTTCCCAAAGAGCTTTAGAACAAGGCATAGTTTTCCCTGCTGGCTCTTTGGGCGTGGGACCAGTCTCCAGACATATGGCCATTTTTGGGCCTGGAGCGGCACCAAGTGGGAAAGGGTGGTTTTGAGGCTGAAGGCCGCAGGAAAGCCTGCAGCCCCCAGGTGTGTGGGGCCACGCAAGCGGTTCCCAAAGAGCTTTAGAACAAGGCATCGTTTTCCCTGCTGCCTCTTTGGGCGTGGGACCAATCTCCAGATATATGGCCATTTTTGTGCCTGGCGTGGCGCCATGTGGGAAAGGGTGGTTTTGAGGCTGAAGGCAGCAGGAAAGCCTGAAGCCCGCAGGAGTGTGGGGCTACGCAAGCGGTTCCCAAAGAGCTTTAGAACAAGGCATAGTTTTCCCTGCTGGCTCTTTGGGAAAGGGACCAATCTCCAGACATATGGCCATTTTTGTGCCTGGAGCGACGCCAAGTGAGAAAGGGTTGTTTTGAGGCTGAAGGCAGCAGGAAAGCCTGCAGCCCCCAGGTGTGTGGGGCTACGCAAGCGGTTCCCAAAGAGCTTTAGAACAAGGCATAGTTTTCCCTGCTGGCTCTTTGGGCGTGGGACCAGTCTCCAGACATATGGCCATTTTTGTGCCTGGCGTGACGCCATGTGGGAAAGGGTGGTTTTGAGGCTGAAGGCAGCAGGAAAGCCTGCAGCCCCCAGGTGTGTGGGGCTACGCAAGCGGTTCCCAAAGAGCTTTAGAACAAGGCATAGTTTTCCCTGCTGGCTCTTTGGGCGTGGGACCAACCTCCAGACATATGGCCATTTTTGGGCCTGGCGTGACGCCATGTGGGAAAGGGTGGTTTTGAGGCTGAAGGCAGCAGGAAAGCCTGCAGCCCCCAGGTGTGTGGGGCTACGCAAGCGGTTCCCAAAGAGCTTTAGAACAAGGCATAGTTTTCCCTGCTGGCTCTTTGGGCGTGGGACCAATCTCCAGACATATGGCCATTTTTGTGCCTGGCGTGACGCCATGTGGGAAAGGGTGGTTTTGAGGCTGAAGGCAGCAGGAAAGCCTGCAGCCCCCAGGTCTGTGGGGCCACGCAAGCGGTTCCCAAAGAGCTTTAGAACAAGGCATAGTTTTCCCGGCTGGCTCTTTGGGCGTGGGACCAGTCTCCAGACATATGGCCATTTTTGGGCCTGTCGCGGCGCCAAGTGGGAAAGGGTGGTTTTGAGGCTGAAGGCAGCAGGAAAGCCTGCAGCCCCCAGGTGTGTGGGGCTACGCAAGCGGTTCCCAAAGAGCTTTAGAACAAGGCATAGTTTTCCCTGCTGGCTCTTTGGGCGTGGGACCAGTCTCCAGACATATGGCCATTTTTGGGCCTGGCGTGACGCCATGAGGGAAAGGGTGGTTTTGAGGCTGAAGGCATCAGGAAAGCCTGCAGCCCCCAGGTGTGTGGGGCTACGCAAGCGGTTCCCAAAGAGCTTTAGAACAAGGCATAGTTTTCCCTGCTGGCTCTTTGGGCGTGGGACCAGTCTCCAGACATATGGCCATTTTTGGGCCTGGCGTGACGCCATGTGGGAAAGGGTGGTTTTGAGGCTGAAGGCAGCAGGAAAGCCTGCAGCCCCCAGGTCTGTGGGGCCACGCAAGCGGTTCCCAAAGAGCTTTAGAACAAGGCATAGTTTTCCCTGCTGGCTCTTTGGGAAAGGGAGCAGTCTCCAGACATATGGCCATTTTTGGGCCTGTCGCGGCGCCAAGTGGGAAAGGGTGGTTTTGAGGCTGAAGGCAGCAGGAAAGCCTGCAGCCCCCAGGTGTGTGGGGCTACGCAAGCGGTTCCCAAAGAGCTTTAGAACAAGGCATAGTTTTCCCTGCTGGCTCTTTGGGCGTGGGACCAGTCTCCAGACATATGGCCATTTTTGGGCCTGGCACGGCACCAAGTGGGAAAGGGTGGTTTTGAGGCTGAAGGCATCAGGAAAGCCTGCAGCCCCCAGGTGTGTGGGGCTACGCAAGCGGTTCCCAAAGAGCTTTAGAACAAGGCATAGTTTTCCCTGCTGGCTCTTTGGGCGTGGGACCAACCTCCAGACATATGGCCATTTTTGTGCCTGGCGTGACGCCATGTGGGAAAGGGTGGTTTTGAGGCTGAAGGCAGCAGGAAAGCCTGCAGCCCGCAGGTGTGTGGGGCTACGCAAGCGGTTCCCAAAGAGCTTTAGAACAAGGCATAGTTTTCCCTGCTGGCTCTTTGGGAAAGGGACCAACCTCCAGACATATGGCCATTTTTGGGCCTTGCGCGGCGCCAAGTGGGAAAGCGTGCTTTTGAGGCTGAAGAGAGCAGGAAAGCCTGCAGCCCCCAGGTGTGTGGGGCTACGCAAGCGGTTCCCAAAGAGCTTTAGAACAAGGCATAGTTTTCCCTGCTGGCTCTTTGGACGTGGAACCAATCTCCAGACATATGGCCATTTTTGTGCCCGGCGCGGCGCCAAGTGCGAAAGGGTTCTTCAGAGGCTAAAGAGAGCAGGAAAGCCTGCAGCCCCCAGGTGTGTGGGGCTACGCAAGCGGTTCCCAAAGAGCTTTAGAACAAGGCATAGTTTTCCCTGCTGGCTCTTTGGGAAAGGGACCAATCTCCAGACATATGGCCATTTTTGAGCCTGGCGCGGCGCCAAGTGGGAAAGCGTGCTTCTGAGGCTGAAGAGAGCAGGAAAGCCTGCAGCCCCCAGGTATGTGGGGCTATGCAAGCCGTTCCCAAAGAGCTTTAGAACAAGGCATAGTTTTCCCTGCTGGCTCTTTGGGCGTGGAACCAATCTCCAGACATATGGCCATTTTTGTGCCTGGCGCGGCGCCAAGTGCGAAAGGGTTCTTCTGAGGCTGAAGAGAGCAGGAAAGCCTGCAGCCCCCAGGTGTGTGGGGCTACGCAAGCGGTTCCCAAAGAGCTTTAGAACAAGGCATAGTTTTCCCTGCTGGCTCTTTGGGCGTGGAACAAATCTCCAGACATATGGCCATTTTTGTGCCTGGCGCGGCGCCAAGTGCGAAAGGGTTCTTCTGAGGCTGAAGAGAGCAGGAAAGCCTGCAGCCCCCAGGTGTGTGGGGCTACGCAAGCGGTTCCCAAAGAGCTTTAGAACAAGGCATAGTTTTCCCTGCTGGCTCTTTGGGCGTGGGACTAGTCTCCAGACATATGGCCATTTCTGTGCCTGGCGTGACGCCATGTGGGATAGGGTGGTTTTGAGGCTGAAGGCAGCAGGAAAGCCTGCAGCCCCCAGGAGTGTGGGGCTACGCAAGCGGTTCCCAAAGAGCTTTAGAACAAGGCATAGTTTTCCCTGCTGGCTCTTTGGGCGTGCGACCAGTCTCCAGCCATATGGCTATTTTTGGGCATGGCACGGCGCGAAGTGGGAAATGGTGGTTTTGAGGCTGAAGGCAGCAGGAAAGCCTGCAGCCCCCAGGTCTGTGGGGCTACGCAAGCCGTTCCCAAAGAGCTTTAGAACAAGGCATAGTTTTCCCTGCTGGCTCTTTGGGCGTGGGACCAGTCTCCAGCCATATGGCCATTTTTGGGCCTGGCGCGGCGCCAAGTGGGAAAGGTTGGTATTGAGGCTGAAGGCAGCAGTAAAGCCTGCAGCCCCCAGGTGTGTGGGGCTACGCAAGCGGTTCCCAAAGAGCTTTAGAACAAGGCATAGTTTTCCCTGCTGGCTCTTTGGGCGTGGGATCAGTCTCCAGACATATGGCGATTTTTGGGCCTGGCGCGGCGCCAAGTGGGAAAGGGTGGTATTGAGGCTGAAGAGAGCAGGAAAGTCTGCAGCCCGCAGGTGTGTGGGGCTACGCAAGCGGTTCCCAAAGAGCTTTAGAACAAGGCATAATTTTCCCTGCTGGCTCTTTGGGCGTGGGACCAATCTCAAGACATATGGCCATTTTTGTGCCTGGCGCGGCGCCAAGTGGGAAAGGGTGCTTTTGAGGCTGAAGGCAGCAGGAAAGCCTGCAGCCCCCAGGTGTGTGGGGCTACGCAAGCGGTTCCCAAAGAGCTTTAGAACAAGGCATAGTTTTCCCTGCTGGCTCTTTGGGAAAGGGACCAATCTCCAGACATATGGCCATTTTTGTGCCTGGCGCGGCGCCAAGTGGGAAATGGTGGTTTTGAGGCTGAAGGCAGCAGGAAAGCCTGCAGCCCCCAGGTGTGTGGGGCTATGCAAGCGGTTCCCAAAGAGCTTTAGAACAAGGCATAATTTTCCCTGCTGGCTCTTTGGGCGTGGGACCAGTCTCCAGACATATGGCCATTTTTGGGCCTGGCGTGACGCCAAGTGGGAAAGGGTGGTTTTGAGGCTGAAGGCAGCAGGAAAGCCTGCAGCCCCCAGGTGTGTGGGGCTACGCAAGCGGTTCCCAAAGAGCTTTAGAACAAGGCATAGTTTTTCCTGCTGGCTCTTTGGGCGTGGGACCAGTCTCCAGACATATGGCCATTTTTGGGCCTGGCGCGGCGCCAAGTGGGAAAGGGTGCTTTTGAGGCTGAAGAGAGCAGGAAAGCCTGCAGCCCCCAGGTGTGTGGGGCTACGCAAGCGGTTCCCAAAGAGCTTTAGAACAAGGCACAGTTTTCCCTGCTGGCTCTTTGGGCGTGGAACCAATCTCCAGACATATGGCTATTTTTGGGCCTGGTGCGGCGCCAAGTGCGAAACGGTTCTTCTGAGGCTGAAGAGAGCAGGAAAGCCTGCAGCCCCCAGGTGTTTGGGGCTACGCAAGCGGTTCCCAAAGAGCTTTAGAACAAGGCATAGTTTTCCCTGCTGGCTCTTTGGGCGTGGGACCAGTCTCCAGACATATGGCCATTTTCGTGCCTGGCGCGGCGCCAAGTGGGAAAGGGTGGTTTTGAGGCTGAAGGCCGCAGGAAAGCCTGCAGCCCCCAGGTGTGTGGGGCTACGCAAGCGGTTCCCAAAGAGCTTTAGAACAAGGCATAGTTTTCCCTGCTGGCTCTTTGGGCGTGGGACCAGTCTCCAGACATATGGCCATTTTTGTGCCTGGCGCGGCGCCAAGTGGGAAAGGGTGGTTTTGAGGCTGAAGGCAGCAGGAAAGCCTGCAGCCCCCAGGTGTGTGGGGCTACGCAAGCGGTTCCCAAAGAGCTTTAGAACAAGGCATAGTTTTCCCTGCTGGCTCTTTGGGCGTGGGACCAGTCTCCAGACATATGGCCATTTTTGGGCCTGTCGCGGCGCCAAGTGGAAAAGGGTGGTTTTGAGGCTGAAGGCAGCAGGAAAGCCTGCAGCCCCCAATCTGTGGGGCTACGCAAGCGGTTCCCAAAGAGCTTTAGAACAAGGCATAGTTTTCCCTGCTGGCTCTTTGGGCGTGGGACCAACCTCCAGACATATGGCCATTTTTGTGCCTGGCGTGACGCCATGTGGGAAAAGGTGGTTTTGAGGCTGAAGGCAGCAGGAAAGCCTGCAGCCCGCAGGTGTGTGGGGCTACGCAAGCGGTTCCCAAAGAGCTTTAGAACAAGGCATAGTTTTCCCTGCTGGCTCTTTGGGCGTGGAACCAATCTCCAGACATATGGCCATTTTTGGGCCTGGCGCGTACGCAACCTACGCAAGGTTTGAAGCAGTTCCGAGAAAGTCTAAGCATAATCCTCACTTTTCCCTCCTGGCACTTTCCCTGTAGGAGATACCGCAAGACGTTTCTGTATATTGGGCACAGCGCTCTGCAGGGTGTTAGCAGAGAGTTTCCCGGGACAGTGAAACCCTATATCAGAGACACTGAGAAGCAGCCCCAATGTTCCCTCCAGGCACTTTCAGTGTGGGTGCCTTCTCCACGTGGTTCCTGGTTTCACTGCAGCTCTGAAGAGAATGTTAGCAAAGAGGTAATCGGGACAGTGCAAACAGTACTCAAAGACAGGGAGAGCAAGCTCTCTCTTGGCACTTTGGATGTGGGACATACAGCGAGATGTTTGCTGCTTTTACATTTGGCTGTTGGGAGATTTACAGCACAAAGATATCTAGTTGATTTGAAGCAGTTCCGAGAAAGCCTAAACATAATCCTCACTTTTCCCTCCTGGCACTTTCCCTGTAGGAGATACCGCAAGACGTTTCTGTATATTGGGCACAGCGCTCTGCAGGGTGTTAGCAGAGAGTTTCCCGGGACAGTGAAACCCTATATCAGAGACACTGAGAAGAAGCCCCAATGTTCCCTCCAGGCACTTTCAGTGTGGGTGCCTTCTCCACGTGGTTCCTGGTTTCACTGCAGCTCTGAAGAGAATGTTAGCAAAGAGGTAATCGGGACAGTGCAAACAGTACTCAAAGACAGGGAGAGCAAGCTCTCTCTTGGCACTTTGGATGTGGGACATACAGCGAGATGTTTGCTGCTTTTACATTTGGCTGTTGGGAGATTTACAGCACAAAGATATCTAGTTGATTTGAAGCAGTTCTGAGAAAGTCTAAACATAATCCTCACTTTTCCCTCCTGGCACTTTCCCTGTAGGAGATACCGCAAGACGTTTCTGTATATTGGGCACAGCGCTCTGCAGGGTGTTAGCAGAGAGTTTCCCGGGACAGTGAAACGCGACATCAGAGACACTGAGAAGAAGCCCCAATGTTCCCTCCAGGCACTTTCAGTGTGGGTGCCTTCTCCACGTGGTTCCTGGTTTCACTGCAGCTCTGAAGAGAATGTTAGCAAAGAGGTAATCGGGACAGTGCAAACAGTACTCAAAGACAGGGAGAGCAAGCTCTCTCTTGGCACTTTGGATGTGGGACATACAGCGAGATGTTTGCTGCTTTTACATTTGGCTGTTGGGAGATTTACAGCACAAAGATATCTAGTTGATTTGAAGCAGTTCCGAGAAAGCCTAAACATAATCCTCACTTTTCCCTCCTGGCACTTTCCCTGTAGGAGATACCGCAAGACATTTCTGTATATTGGGCACAGCGCTCTGCAGGGTGTTAGCAGAGAGTTTCCCGGGACAGTGAAACCCTATATCAGAGACACTGAGAAGAAGCCCCAACGTTCCTTCCAGGCACTTTCAGTGTGGGTGGCTTCTCCACGTGGTTCCTGGTTTCACTGCAGCTCTGAAGAGAATGTTAGCAAAGAGGTAATCGGGACAGTGCAAACAGTACTCAAAGACAGGGAGAGCAAGCTCTCTCTTGGCACTTTGGATGTGGGACATACAGCGAGATGTTTGCTGCTTTTACATTTGGCTGTTGGGAGATTTACAGCACAAAGATATCTAGTTGATTTGAAGCAGTTCCGAGAAAGTCTAAACATAATCCTCACTTTTCCCTCCTGGCACTTTCCCTGTAGGGGATACCGCAAGACGTTTCTGTATATTGGGCACAGCGCTCTGCAGGGTGTTAGCAGAGAGTTTCCCGGGACAGTGAAACCCGACATCAGAGACACTGAGAAGAAGCCCCAATGTTCCCTCCAGGCACTTTCAGTGTGGGTGCCTTCTCCACGTGGTTCCTGGTTTCACTGCAGCTCTGAAGAGAATGTTAGCAAAGAGGTAATCGGGACAGTGCAAACAGTACTCAAAATACAGGGAGAGCAAGTTCTCTCTTGGCACTTTGGATGTGGGACATACAGCGAGATGTTTGCTGCTTTTACATTTGGCTGTTGGGAGATTTACAGGACAAAGATATCTAGTTGATTTGAAGCAGTTCCGAGAAAGTCTAAACATAATCCTCACTTTTCCCTCCTGGCACTTTCCCTGTAGGAGGTACCGCAAGACGTTTCTGTATATTGGGCACAGCGCTGTGCAGGGTGTTAGCAGAGAGTTTCCCGGGACAGTGAAACCCGACATCAGAGACACTGAGAAGAAGCCCCAATGTTCCCTCCAGGCACTTTCAGTGTGGGTGCCTTCTCCACGTGGTTCCTGGTTTCACTGCAGCTCTGAAGAGAATGTTAGCAAAGAGGTAATCGGGACAGTGCAAACAGTACTCAAAGACAGGGAGAGCAAGCTCTACATTACTCTCTTGGCACTTTGGATGTGGGACATACAGCGAGATGTTTGCTGCTTTTGCGTTTGGCTGTTGGGAGATTTACAGCACAAAGATATCTAGTTGATTTGAAGCAGTTCCGAGAAAGTCTAAACATAATCCTCACTTTTCCCTCCTGGCACTTTCCCTGTAGGAGATACCGCAAGACGTTTCTGTATATTGGGCACAGCGCTCTGCAGGGTGTTAGCAGAGAGTTTCCCGGGACAGTGAAACCCTATATCAGAGACACTGAGAAGAAGCCCCAACGTTCCTTCCAGGCACTTTCAGTGTGGGTGCCTTCTCCACGTGGTTCCTGGTTTCACTGCAGCTCTGAAGAGAATGTTAGCAAAGAGGTAATCGGGACAGTGCAAACAGTACTCAAAGACAGGGAGAGCAAGCTCTCTCTTGGCACTTTGGATGTGGGACATACAGCGAGATGTTTGCTGCTTTTACATTTGGCTGTTGGGAGATTTACAGCACAAAGATATCTAGTTGATTTGAAGCAGTTCCGAGAAAGCCTAAACATAATCCTCACTTTTCCCTCCTGGCACTTTCCCTGTAGGAGATACCGCAAGACGTTTCTGTATATTGGGCACAGCGCTCTGCAGGGTGTTAGCAGAGAGTTTCCCGGGACAGTGAAACCCTATATCAGAGACACTGAGAAGAAGCCCCAATGTTCCCTCCAGGCACTTTCAGTGTGGGTGCCTTCTCCACGTGGTTCCTGGTTTCACTGCAGCTCTGAAGAGAATGTTAGCAAAGAGGTAATCGGGACAGTGCAAACAGTACTCAAAGACAGGGAGAGCAAGCTCTACATTACTCTCTTGGCACTTTGGATGTGGGACATACAGCGAGATGTTTGCTGCTTTTGCGTTTGGCTGTTGGGAGATTTACAGCACAAAGATATCTATTTGATTTGAAGCAGTTCCGAGAAAGTCTAAACATAATCCTCACTTTTCCCTCCTGGCACTTTCCCTGTAGGAGATACCGCAAGATGTTTCTGTATATTGGGCACAGCGCTCTGCAGGGTGTTAGCAAAGAGTTTCCCGGGACAGTGAAACCCTATATCAGAGACACTGAGAAGAAGCCCCAATGTTCCCTCCAGGCACTTTCAGTGTGGGTGCCTTCTCCACGTGGTTCCTGGTTTCACTGCAGCTCTGAAGAGAATGTTAGCAAAGAGGTAATCGGGACAGTGCAAACAGTACTCAAAGACAGGGAGAGCAAGCTCTCTCTTGGCACTTTGGATGTGGGACATACAGCGAGATGTTTGCTGCTTTTACATTTGGCTGTTGGGAGATTTACAGCACAAAGATATCTAGTTGATTTGAAGCAGTTCCGAGAAAGTCTAAACATAATCCTCACTTTTCCCTCCTGGCACTTTCCCTGCAGGAGATACCGCAAGACGTTTCTGTATATTGGGCACAGCGCTCTGCAGGGTGTTAGCAGAGAGTTTCCCGGGACAGTGAAACCCGACATCAGAGACACTGAGAAGAAGCCCCAACGTTCCTTCCAGGCACTTTCAGTGTGGGTGCCTTCTCCACGTGGTTCCTGGTTTCACTGCAGCTCTGAAGAGAATGTTAGCAAAGAGGTAATCGGGACAGTGCAAACAGTACTCAAAGACAGGGAGAGCAAGCTCTCTCTTGGCACTTTGGATGTGGGACATACAGCGAGATGTTTGCTGCTTTTACATTTGGCTGTTGGGAGATTTACAGCACAAAGATATCTAGTTGATTTGAAGCAGTTCCGAGAAAGTCTAAACATAATCCTCACTTTTCCCTCCTGGCACTTTCCCTGTAGGAGATACCGCAAGACGTTTCTGTATATTGGGCACAGCGCTCTGCAGGGTGTTAGCAGAGAGTTTCCCGGGACAGTGAAACCCGACATCAGAGACACTGAGAAGAAGCCCCAATGTTCCCTCCAGGCACTTTCAGTGTGGGTGCCTTCTCCACGTGGTTCCTGGTTTCACTGCAGCTCTGAAGAGAATGTTAGCAAAGAGGTAATCGGGACAGTGCAAACAGTACTCAAAGACAGGGAGAGCAAGCTCTACATTACTCTCTTGGCACTTTGGATGTGGGACATACAGCGAGATGTTTGCTGCTTTTGCGTTTGGCTGTTGGGAGATTTACAGCACAAAGATATCTAGTTGATTTGAAGCAGTTCCGAGAAAGTCTAAACATAATCCTCACTTTTCCCTCCTGGCACTTTCCCGGTAGGAGATACCGCAAGACATTTCTGTATATTAGGCTCAGCGCTGTGCAGGGTGTTAGCAGAGACTTTCCCGGGACAGTGAAACCCTATGTCAGAGACACTGAGAAGAAGCCCCAATGTTCCCTCCAGGCACTTTCAGTGTGGGTGGCTTCTCCACGTGGTTCCTGGTTTCACTGCAGCTCTGAAGAGAATGTTAGCAAAGAGGTAATCGGGACAGCGCAAACAGTACTCAAAGACAGGGAGAGCAAGCTCTCTCTTGGCACTTTGGATGTGGGACATACAGCGAGATGTTTGCTGCTTTTACATTTGGCTGTTGGGAGATTTACAGCACAAAGATATCTAGTTGATTTGAAGCAGTTCCGAGAAAGTCTAAACATAATCCTCACTTTTCCCTCCTGGCACTTTCCCTGTAGGGGATACCGCAAGACATTTCTGTATATTGGGCACAGCGCTCTGCAGGGTGTTAGCAGAGAGTTTCCCGGGACAGTGAAACCCGACATCAGAGACACTGAGAAGAAGCCCCAATGTTCCCTCCAGGCACTTTCAGTGTGGGTGCCTTCTCCACGTGGTTCCTGGTTTCACTGCAGCTCTGAAGAGAATGTTAGCAAAGAGGTAATCGGGACAGCGCAAACAGTACTCAAAGACAGGGAGAGCAAGCTCTCTCTTGGCACTTTGGATGTGGGACATACAGCGAGATGTTTGCTGCTTTTACATTTGGCTGTTGGGAGATTTACAGCACAAAGATATCTAGTTGATTTGAAGCAGTTCCGAGAAAGTCTAAACATAATCCTCACTTTTCCCTCCTGGCACTTTCCCTGTAGGAGATACCGCAAGACGTTTCTGTATATTGGGCACAGCGCTCTGCAGGGTGTTAGCAGAGAGTTTCCCGGGACAGTGAAACCCGACATCAGAGACACTGAGAAGAAGCCCCAATGTTCCCTCCAGGCACTTTCAGTGTGGGTGCCTTCTCCACGTGGTTCCTGGTTTCACTGCAGCTCTGAAGAGAATGTTAGCAAAGAGGTAATCGGGACAGTGCAAACAGTACTCAAAGACAGGGAGAGCAAGCTCTACATTACTCTCTTGGCACTTTGGATGTGGGACATACAGCGAGATGTTTGCTGCTTTTGCGTTTGGCTGTTGGGAGATTTACAGCACAAAGATATCTAGTTGATTTGAAGCAGTTCCGAGAAAGTCTAAACATAATCCTCACTTTTCCCTCCTGGCACTTTCCCTGTAGGAGATACCGCAAGACATTTCTGTATATTGGGCACAGCGCTGTGCAGGGTGTTAGCAGAGACTTTCCCGGGACAGTGAAACCCTATGTCAGAGACACTGAGAAGAAGCCCCAATGTTCCCTCCAGGCACTTTCAGTGTGGGTGCCTTCTCCACGTGGTTCCTGGTTTCACTGCAGCTCTGAAGAGAATGTTAGCAAAGAGGTAATCGGGACAGCGCAAACAGTACTCAAAGACAGGGAGAGCAAGCTCTCTCTTGGCACTTTGGATGTGGGACATACAGCGAGATGTTTGCTGCTTTTACATTTGGCTGTTGGGAGATTTACAGCACAAAGATATCTAGTTGATTTGAAGCAGTTCCGAGAAAGTCTAAACATAATCCTCACTTTTCCCTCCTGGCACTTTCCCTGTAGGAGATACCGCAAGACTTTTCTGTATATTGGGCACAGCGCTCTGCAGGGTGTTAGCAGAGAGTTTCCCGGGACAGTGAAACCCTATATCAGAGACACTGAGAAGAAGCCCCAATGTTCCCTCCAGGCACTTTCAGTGTGGGTGCCTTCTCCACGTGGTTCCTGGTTTCACTGCAGCTCTGAAGAGAATGTTAGCAAAGAGGTAATCGGGACAGTGCAAACAGTACTCAAAGACAGGGAGAGCAAGCTCTCTCTTGGCACTTTGGATGTGGGACATACAGCGAGATGTTTGCTGCTTTTACATTTGGCTGTTGGGAGATTTACAGCACAAAGATATCTAGTTGATTTGAAGCAGTTCCGAGAAAGTCTAAGCATAATCCTCATTTCTTTCTCCTGGCACTTTCCCTGTAGGGGATACCGCAAGACTTTTCTGTATATTGGGCACAGCGCTCTGCAGGGTGTTAGCAGAGACTTTCCCGGGACAGTGAAACCCTATATCAGAGACACTGAGAAGAAGCCCCAACGTTCCTTCCAGGCACTTTCAGTGTGGGTGCCTTCTCCACGTGGTTCCTGGTTTCACTGCAGCTCTGAAGAGAATGTTAGCAAAGAGGTAATCGGGACAGCGCAAACAGTACTCAAAGACAGGGAGAGCAAGCTCTCTCTTGGCACTTTGGATGTGGGACATACAGCGAGATGTTTGCTGCTTTTACATTTGGCTGTTGGGAGATTTACAGCACAAAGATATCTAGTTGATTTGAAGCAGTTCCGAGAAAGTCTAAACATAATCCTCACTTTTCCCTCCTGGCACTTTCCCTGTAGGAGATACCGCAAGACGTTTCTGTATATTGGGCACAGCGCTCTGCAGGGTGTTAGCAGAGAGTTTCCCGGGACAGTGAAACCCTATATCAGAGACACTGAGAAGAAGCCCCAACGTTCCTTCCAGGCACTTTCAGTGTGGGTGCCTTCTCCACGTGGTTCCTGGTTTCACTGCAGCTCTGAAGAGAATGTTAGCAAAGAGGTAATCGGGACAGTGCAAACAGTACTCAAAGACAGGGAGAGCAAGCTCTCTCTTGGCACTTTGGATGTGGGACATACAGCGAGATGTTTGCTGCTTTTACATTTGGCTGTTGGGAGATTTACAGCACAAAGATATCTAGTTGATTTGAAGCAGTTCCGAGAAAGTCTAAGCATAATCCTCATTTCTTTCTCCTGGCACTTTCCCTGTAGGGGATACCGCAAGACTTTTCTGTATATTGGGCACAGCGCTCTGCAGGGTGTTAGCAGAGAGTTTCCCGGGACAGTGAAACCCTATATCAGAGACACTGAGAAGAAGCCCCAACGTTCCTTCCAGGCACTTTCAGTGTGGGTGCCTTCTCCACGTGGTTCCTGGTTTCACTGCAGCTCTGAAGAGAATGTTAGCAAAGAGGTAATCGGGACAGCGCAAACAGTACTCAAAGACAGGGAGAGCAAGCTCTCTCTTGGCACTTTGGATGTGGGACATACAGCGAGATGTTTGCTGCTTTTACATTTGGCTGTTGGGAGATTTACAGCACAAAGATATCTAGTTGATTTGAAGCAGTTCCGAGAAAGTCTAAACATAATCCTCACTTTTCCCTCCTGGCACTTTCCCTGTAGGAGATACCGCAAGACGTTTCTGTATATTGGGCACAGCGCTCTGCAGGGTGTTAGCAGAGAGTTTCCCGGGACAGTGAAACCCTATATCAGAGACACTGAGAAGAAGCCCCAATGTTCCCTCCAGGCACTTTCAGTGTGGGTGCCTTCTCCACGTGGTTCCTGGTTTCACTGCAGCTCTGAAGAGAATGTTAGCAAAGAGGTAATCGGGACAGTGCAAACAGTACTCAAAGACAGGGAGAGCAAGCTCTCTCTTGGCACTTTGGATGTGGGACATACAGCGAGATGTTTGCTGCTTTTGCGTTTGGCTGTTGGGAGATTTACAGCACAAAGATACCTACTTGATTTGAAGCAGTTCCGAGAAAGTCTAAACATAATCCTCACTTTTCCCTCCTGGCACTTTCCCTGTAGGAGATACCGCAAGACGTTTCTGTATATTGGGCACAGCGCTCTGCAGGGTGTTAGCAGAGAGTTTCCCGGGACAGTGAAACCCGACATCAGAGACACTGAGAAGAAGCCCCAACGTTCCTTCCAGGCACTTTCAGTGTGGGTGCCTTCTCCACGTGGTTCCTGGTTTCACTGCAGCTCTGAAGAGAATGTTAGCAAAGAGGTAATCGGGACAGTGCAAACAGTACTCAAAGACAGGGAGAGCAAGCTCTCTCTTGGCACTTTGGATGTGGGACATACAGCGAGATGTTTGCTGCTTTTACATTTGGCTGTTGGGAGATTTACAGCACAAAGATATCTAGTTGATTTGAAGCAGTTCCGAGAAAATCTAAACATAATCCTCACTTTTCCCTCCTGGCACTTTCCCTGTAGGAGATACCGCAAGACGTTTCTGTATATTGGGCACAGCGCTCTGCAGGGTGTTAGCAGAGAGTTTCCCGGGACAGTGAAACCCTATATCAGAGACACTGAGAAGAAGCCCCAACGTTCCCTCCAGGCACTTTCAGTGTGGGTGCCTTCTCCACGTGGTTCCTGGTTTCACTGCAGCTCTGAAGAGAATGTTAGCAAAGAGGTAATCGGGACAGTGCAAACAGTACTCAAAGACAGGGAGAGCAAGCTCTACATTACTCTCTTGGCACTTTGGATGTGGGACATACAGCGAGATGTTTGCTGCTTTTGCGTTTGGCTGTTGGGAGATTTACAGCACAAAGATATCTAGTTGATTTGAAGCAGTTCCGAGAAAGTCTAAGCATAATCCTCACTTTTCCCTCTTGGCACTTTCCCTGTAGGGGATACCGCAAGACATTTCTGTATATTGGGCACAGCGCTGTGCAGGGTGTTAGCAGAGACTTTCCCGGGACAGTGAAACCCTATGTCAGAGACACTGAGAAGAAGCCCCAATGTTCCCTCCAGGCACTTTCAGTGTGGGTGCCTTCTCCACGTGGTTCCTGGTTTCACTGCAGCTCTGAAGAGAATGTTAGCAAAGAGGTAATCGGGACAGTGCAAACAGTACTCAAAGACAGGGAGAGCAAGCTCTACATTACTCTCTTGGCACTTTGGATGTGGGACATACAGCGAGATGTTTGCTGCTTTTGCGTTTGGCTGTTGGGAGATTTACAGCACAAAGATATCTAGTTGATTTGAAGCAGTTCCGAGAAAGTCTAAACATAATCCTCACTTTTCCCTCCTGGCACTTTCCCTGTAGGAGATACCGCAAGACATTTCTGTATATTGGGCACAGCGCTCTGCAGGGTGTTAGCAGAGAGTTTCCCGGGACAGTGAAACCCTATGTCAGAGACACTGAGAAGAAGCCCCAATGTTCCCTCCAGGCACTTTCAGTGTGGGTGGCTTCTCCACGTGGTTCCTGGTTTCACTGCAGCTCTGAAGAGAATGTTAGCAAAGAGGTAATCGGGACAGCGCAAACAGTACTCAAAGACAGGGAGAGCAAGCTCTCTCTTGGCACTTTGGATGTGGGACATACAGCGAGATGTTTGCTGCTTTTACATTTGGCTGTTGGGAGATTTACAGCACAAAGATATCTAGTTGATTTGAAGCAGTTCCGAGAAAGTCTAAACATAATCCTCACTTTTCCCTCCTGGCACTTTCCCTGTAGGGGATACCGCAAGACATTTCTGTATATTGGGCACAGCGCTCTGCAGGGTGTTAGCAGAGAGTTTCCCGGGACAGTGAAACCCGACATCAGAGACACTGAGAAGAAGCCCCAACGTTCCTTCCAGGCACTTTCAGTGTGGGTGCCTTCTCCACGTGGTTCCTGGTTTCACTGCAGCTCTGAAGAGAATGTTAGCAAAGAGGTAATCGGGACAGTGCAAACAGTACTCAAAGACAGGGAGAGCAAGCTCTCTCTTGGCACTTTGGATGTGGGACATACAGCGAGATGTTTGCTGCTTTTACATTTGGCTGTTGGGAGATTTACAGCACAAAGATATCTAGTTGATTTGAAGCAGTTCCGAGAAAGTCTAAACATAATCCTCACTTTTCCCTCCTGGCACTTTCCCTGTAGGAGATACCGCAAGACGTTTCTGTATATTGGGCACAGCGCTCTGCAGGGTGTTAGCAGAGAGTTTCCCGGGACAGTGAAACCCTATATCAGAGACACTGAGAAGAAGCCCCAACGTTCCCTCCAGGCACTTTCAGTGTGGGTGCCTTCTCCACGTGGTTCCTGGTTTCACTGCAGCTCTGAAGAGAATGTTAGCAAAGAGGTAATCGGGACAGTGCAAACAGTACTCAAAGACAGGGAGAGCAAGCTCTACATTACTCTCTTGGCACTTTGGATGTGGGACATACAGCGAGATGTTTGCTGCTTTTGCGTTTGGCTGTTGGGAGATTTACAGCACAAAGATATCTAGTTGATTTGAAGCAGTTCCGAGAAAGTCTAAGCATAATCCTCACTTTTCCCTCTTGGCACTTTCCCTGTAGGGGATACCGCAAGACATTTCTGTATATTGGGCACAGCGCTGTGCAGGGTGTTAGCAGAGACTTTCCCGGGACAGTGAAACCCTATGTCAGAGACACTGAGAAGAAGCCCCAATGTTCCCTCCAGGCACTTTCAGTGTGGGTGCCTTCTCCACGTGGTTCCTGGTTTCACTGCAGCTCTGAAGAGAATGTTAGCAAAGAGGTAATCGGGACAGTGCAAACAGTACTCAAAGACAGGGAGAGCAAGCTCTACATTACTCTCTTGGCACTTTGGATGTGGGACATACAGCGAGATGTTTGCTGCTTTTGCGTTTGGCTGTTGGGAGATTTACAGCACAAAGATATCTAGTTGATTTGAAGCAGTTCCGAGAAAGTCTAAACATAATCCTCACTTTTCCCTCCTGGCACTTTCCCGGTAGGAGATACCGCAAGACATTTCTGTATATTGGGCACAGCGCTGTGCAGGGTGTTAGCAGAGACTTTCCCGGGACAGTGAAACCCTATGTCAGAGACACTGAGAAGAAGCCCCAATGTTCCCTCCAGGCACTTTCAGTGTGGGTGGCTTCTCCACGTGGTTCCTGGTTTCACTGCAGCTCTGAAGAGAATGTTAGCAAAGAGGTAATCGGGACAGCGCAAACAGTACTCAAAGACAGGGAGAGCAAGCTCTCTCTTGGCACTTTGGATGTGGGACATACAGCGAGATGTTTGCTGCTTTTACATTTGGCTGTTGGGAGATTTACAGCACAAAGATATCTAGTTGATTTGAAGCAGTTCCGAGAAAGTCTAAACATAATCCTCACTTTTCCCTCCTGGCACTTTCCCTGTAGGGGATACCGCAAGACATTTCTGTATATTGGGCACAGCGCTCTGCAGGGTGTTAGCAGAGAGTTTCCCGGGACAGTGAAACCCGACATCAGAGACACTGAGAAGAAGCCCCAATGTTCCCTCCAGGCACTTTCAGTGTGGGTGCCTTCTCCACGTGGTTCCTGGTTTCACTGCAGCTCTGAAGAGAATGTTAGCAAAGAGGTAATCGGGACAGCGCAAACAGTACTCAAAGACAGGGAGAGCAAGCTCTCTCTTGGCACTTTGGATGTGGGACATACAGCGAGATGTTTGCTGCTTTTACATTTGGCTGTTGGGAGATTTACAGCACAAAGATATCTACTTGATTTGAAGCAGTTCCGAGAAAGTCTAAACATAATCCTCACTTTTCCCTCCTGGCACTTTCCCTGTAGGAGATACCGCAAGATGTTTCTGTATATTGGGCACAGCGCTCTGCAGGGTGTTAGCAGAGAGTTTCCCGGGACAGTGAAACCCGACATCAGAGACACTGAGAAGAAGCCCCAACGTTCCTTCCAGGCACTTTCAGTGTGGGTGCCTTCTCCACGTGGTTCCTGGTTTCACTGCAGCTCTGAAGAGAATGTTAGCAAAGAGGTAATCGGGACAGTGCAAACAGTACTCAAAGACAGGGAGAGCAAGCTCTCTCTTGGCACTTTGGATGTGGGACATACAGCGAGATGTTTGCTGCTTTTGCGTTTGGCTGTTGGGAGATTTACAGCACAAAGATATCTAGTTGATTTGAAGCAGTTCCGAGAAAGTCTAAACATAATCCTCACTTTTCCCTCCTGGCACTTTCCCTGTAGGAGATACCGCAAGACGTTTCTGTATATTGGGCACAGCGCTCTGCAGGGTGTTAGCAGAGAGTTTCCCGGGACAGTGAAACCCTATGTCAGAGACACTGAGAAGAAGCCCCAATGTTCCCTCCAGGCACTTTCAGTGTGGGTGCCTTCTCCACGTGGTTCCTGGTTTCACTGCAGCTCTGAAGAGAATGTTAGCAAAGAGGTAATCGGGACAGCGCAAACAGTACTCAAAGACAGGGAGAGCAAGCTCTCTCTTGGCACTTTGGATGTGGGACATACAGCGAGATGTTTGCTGCTTTTACATTTGGCTGTTGGGAGATTTACAGCACAAAGATATCTAGTTGATTTGAAGCAGTTCCGAGAAAGTCTAAACATAATCCTCACTTTTCCCTCCTGGCACTTTCCCTGTAGGAGATACCGCAAGACTTTTCTGTATATTGGGCACAGCGCTCTGCAGGGTGTTAGCAGAGAGTTTCCCGGGACAGTGAAACCCTATATCAGAGACACTGAGAAGAAGCCCCAACGTTCCTTCCAGGCACTTTCAGTGTGGGTGCCTTCTCCACGTGGTTCCTGGTTTCACTGCAGCTCTGAAGAGAATGTTAGCAAAGAGGTAATCGGGACAGTGCAAACAGTACTCAAAGACAGGGAGAGCAAGCTCTCTCTTGGCACTTTGGATGTGGGACATACAGCGAGATGTTTGCTGCTTTTACATTTGGCTGTTGGGAGATTTACAGCACAAAGATATCTAGTTGATTTGAAGCAGTTCCGAGAAAGTCTAAGCATAATCCTCATTTCTTTCTCCTGGCACTTTCCCTGTAGGGGATACCGCAAGACTTTTCTGTATATTGGGCACAGCGCTCTGCAGGGTGTTAGCAGAGAGTTTCCCGGGACAGTGAAACCCTATATCAGAGACACTGAGAAGAAGCCCCAACGTTCCTTCCAGGCACTTTCAGTGTGGGTGCCTTCTCCACGTGGTTCCTGGTTTCACTGCAGCTCTGAAGAGAATGTTAGCAAAGAGGTAATCGGGACAGTGCAAACAGTACTCAAAGACAGGGAGAGCAAGCTCTCTCTTGGCACTTTGGATGTGGGACATACAGCGAGATGTTTGCTGCTTTTACATTTGGCTGTTGGGAGATTTACAGCACAAAGATATCTAGTTGATTTGAAGCAGTTCCGAGAAAGTCTAAACATAATCCTCACTTTTCCCTCCTGGCACTTTCCCTGTAGGAGATACCGCAAGACGTTTCTGTATATTGGGCACAGCGCTCTGCAGGGTGTTAGCAGAGAGTTTCCCGGGACAGTGAAACCCTATATCAGAGACACTGAGAAGAAGCCCCAATGTTCCCTCCAGGCACTTTCAGTGTGGGTGCCTTCTCCACGTGGTTCCTGGTTTCACTGCTGCACTGTAGAGAATGTTAGCAAAGAGGTAATCGGGACAGTGCAAACAGTACTCAAAGACAGGGAGAGCAAGCTCTACATTACTCTCTTGGCACTTTGGATGTGGGACATACAGCGAGATGTTTGCTGCTTTTGCGTTTGGCTGTTGGGAGATTTACAGCACAAAGATATCTAGTTGATTTGAAGCAGTTCCGAGAAAGTCTAAACATAATCCTCACTTTTCCCTCCTGGCACTTTCCCTGTAGGAGATACCGCAAGACATTTCTGTATATTGGGCACAGCGCTGTGCAGGGTGTTAGCAGAGACTTTCCCGGGACAGTGAAACCCTATGTCAGAGACACTGAGAAGAAGCCCCAATGTTCCCTCCAGGCACTTTCAGTGTGGGTGCCTTCTCCACGTGGTTCCTGGTTTCACTGCAGCTCTGAAGAGAATGTTAGCAAAGAGGTAATCGGGACAGCGCAAACAGTACTCAAAGACAGGGAGAGCAAGCTCTCTCTTGGCACTTTGGATGTGGGACATACAGCGAGATGTTTGCTGCTTTTACATTTGGCTGTTGGGAGATTTACAGCACAAAGATATCTAGTTGATTTGAAGCAGTTCCGAGAAAGTCTAAACATAATCCTCACTTTTCCCTCCTGGCACTTTCCCTGTAGGAGATACCGCAAGACTTTTCTGTATATTGGGCACAGCGCTCTGCAGGGTGTTAGCAGAGAGTTTCCCGGGACAGTGAAACCCTATATCAGAGACACTGAGAAGAAGCCCCAACGTTCCTTCCAGGCACTTTCAGTGTGGGTGCCTTCTCCACGTGGTTCCTGGTTTCACTGCAGCTCTGAAGAGAATGTTAGCAAAGAGGTAATCGGGACAGTGCAAACAGTACTCAAAGACAGGGAGAGCAAGCTCTCTCTTGGCACTTTGGATGTGGGACATACAGCGAGATGTTTGCTGCTTTTACATTTGGCTGTTGGGAGATTTACAGCACAAAGATATCTAGTTGATTTGAAGCAGTTCCGAGAAAGTCTAAACATAATCCTCACTTTTCCCTCCTGGCACTTTCCCTGTAGGAGATACCGCAAGACGTTTCTGTATATTGGGCACAGCGCTCTGCAGGGTGTTAGCAGAGAGTTTCCCGGGACAGTGAAACCCTATATCAGAGACACTGAGAAGAAGCCCCAATGTTCCCTCCAGGCACTTTCAGTGTGGGTGCCTTCTCCACGTGGTTCCTGGTTTCACTGCAGCTCTGAAGAGAATGTTAGCAAAGAGGTAATCGGGACAGTGCAAACAGTACTCAAAGACAGGGAGAGCAAGCTCTCTCTTGGCACTTTGGATGTGGGACATACAGCGAGATGTTTGCTGCTTTTGCGTTTGGCTGTTGGGAGATTTACAGCACAGAGATACCTACTTGATTTGAAGCAGTTCCGAGAAAGTCTAAACATAATCCTCACTTTTCCCTCCTGGCACTTTCCCTGTAGGAGATACCGCAAGACGTTTCTGTATATTGGGCACAGCGCTCTGCAGGGTGTTAGCAGAGAGTTTCCCGGGACAGTGAAACCCGACATCAGAGACACTGAGAAGAAGCCCCAACGTTCCTTCCAGGCACTTTCAGTGTGGGTGCCTTCTCCACGTGGTTCCTGGTTTCACTGCAGCTCTGAAGAGAATGTTAGCAAAGAGGTAATCGGGACAGTGCAAACAGTACTCAAAGACAGGGAGAGCAAGCTCTCTCTTGGCACTTTGGATGTGGGACATACAGCGAGATGTTTGCTGCTTTTACATTTGGCTGTTGGGAGATTTACAGCACAAAGATATCTAGTTGATTTGAAGCAGTTCCGAGAAAGTCTAAACATAATCCTCACTTTTCCCTCCTGGCACTTTCCCTGTAGGAGATACCGCAAGACGTTTCTGTATATTGGGCACAGCGCTCTGCAGGGTGTTAGCAGAGAGTTTCCCGGGACAGTGAAACCCTATATCAGAGACACTGAGAAGAAGCCCCAACGTTCCCTCCAGGCACTTTCAGTGTGGGTGCCTTCTCCACGTGGTTCCTGGTTTCACTGCAGCTCTGAAGAGAATGTTAGCAAAGAGGTAATCGGGACAGTGCAAACAGTACTCAAAGACAGGGAGAGCAAGCTCTACATTACTCTCTTGGCACTTTGGATGTGGGACATACAGCGAGATGTTTGCTGCTTTTGCGTTTGGCTGTTGGGAGATTTACAGCACAAAGATATCTAGTTGATTTGAAGCAGTTCCGAGAAAGTCTAAGCATAATCCTCACTTTTCCCTCCTGGCACTTTCCCTGTAGGGGATACCGCAAGACATTTCTGTATATTGGGCACAGCGCTGTGCAGGGTGTTAGCAGAGACTTTCCCGGGACAGTGAAACCCTATGTCAGAGACACTGAGAAGAAGCCCCAATGTTCCCTCCAGGCACTTTCAGTGTGGGTGCCTTCTCCACGTGGTTCCTGGTTTCACTGCAGCTCTGAAGAGAATGTTAGCAAAGAGGTAATCGGGACAGTGCAAACAGTACTCAAAGACAGGGAGAGCAAGCTCTACATTACTCTCTTGGCACTTTGGATGTGGGACATACAGCGAGATGTTTGCTGCTTTTGCGTTTGGCTGTTGGGAGATTTACAGCACAAAGATATCTAGTTGATTTGAAGCAGTTCCGAGAAAGTCTAAGCATAATCCTCACTTTTCCCTCCTGGCACTTTCCCTGTAGGAGATACCGCAAGACATTTCTGTATATTGGGCACAGCGCTGTGCAGGGTGTTAGCAGAGACTTTCCCGGGACAGTGAAACCCTATGTCAGAGACACTGAGAAGAAGCCCCAATGTTCCCTCCAGGCACTTTCAGTGTGGGTGCCTTCTCCACGTGGTTCCTGGTTTCACTGCAGCTCTGAAGAGAATGTTAGCAAAGAGGTAATCGGGACAGTGCAAACAGTACTCAAAGACAGGGAGAGCAAGCTCTCTCTTGGCACTTTGGATGTGGGACATACAGCGAGATGTTTGCTGCTTTTGCGTTTGGCTGTTGGGAGATTTACAGCACAAAGATATCTAGTTGATTTGAAGCAGTTCCGAGAAAGTCTAAACATAATCCTCACTTTTCCCTCCTGGCACTTTCCCTGTAGGGGATACCGCAAGACATTTCTGTATATTGGGCACAGCGCTGTGCAGGGTGTTAGCAGAGACTTTCCCGGGACAGTGAAACCCTATGTCAGAGACACTGAGAAGAAGCCCCAATGTTCCCTCCAGGCACTTTCAGTGTGGGTGCCTTCTCCACGTGGTTCCTGGTTTCACTGCAGCTCTGAAGAGAATGTTAGCAAAGAGGTAATCGGGACAGTGCAAACAGTACTCAAAGACAGGGAGAGCAAGCTCTACATTACTCTCTTGGCACTTTGGATGTGGGACATACAGCGAGATGTTTGCTGCTTTTGCGTTTGGCTGTTGGGAGATTTACAGCACAAAGATATCTAGTTGATTTGAAGCAGTTCCGAGAAAGTCTAAGCATAATCCTCACTTTTCCCTCCTGGCACTTTCCCTGTAGGAGATACCGCAAGACATTTCTGTATATTGGGCACAGCGCTGTGCAGGGTGTTAGCAGAGACTTTCCCGGGACAGTGAAACCCTATGTCAGAGACACTGAGAAGAAGCCCCAATGTTCCCTCCAGGCACTTTCAGTGTGGGTGCCTTCTCCACGTGGTTCCTGGTTTCACTGCAGCTCTGAAGAGAATGTTAGCAAAGAGGTAATCGGGACAGTGCAAACAGTACTCAAAGACAGGGAGAGCAAGCTCTCTCTTGGCACTTTGGATGTGGGACATACAGCGAGATGTTTGCTGCTTTTGCGTTTGGCTGTTGGGAGATTTACAGCACAAAGATATCTAGTTGATTTGAAGCAGTTCCGAGAAAGTCTAAACATAATCCTCACTTTTCCCTCCTGGCACTTTCCCTGTAGGGGATACCGCAAGACATTTCTGTATATTGGGCACAGCGCTGTGCAGGGTGTTAGCAGAGAGTTTCCCGGGACAGTGAAACCCTATGTCAGAGACACTGAGAAGAAGCCCCAATGTTCCCTCCAGGCACTTTCAGTGTGGGTGCCTTCTCCACGTGGTTCCTGGTTTCACTGCAGCTCTGAAGAGAATGTTAGCAAAGAGGTAATCGGGACAGTGCAAACAGTACTCAAAGACAGGGAGAGCAAGCTCTACATTACTCTCTTGGCACTTTGGATGTGGGACATACAGCGAGATGTTTGCTGCTTTTGCGTTTGGCTGTTGGGAGATTTACAGCACAAAGATATCTAGTTGATTTGAAGCAGTTCCGAGAAAGTCTAAGCATAATCCTCACTTTTCCCTCCTGGCACTTTCCCTGTAGGAGATACCGCAAGACATTTCTGTATATTGGGCACAGCGCTGTGCAGGGTGTTAGCAGAGACTTTCCCGGGACAGTGAAACCCTATGTCAGAGACACTGAGAAGAAGCCCCAATGTTCCCTCCAGGCACTTTCAGTGTGGGTGCCTTCTCCACGTGGTTCCTGGTTTCACTGCAGCTCTGAAGAGAATGTTAGCAAAGAGGTAATCGGGACAGTGCAAACAGTACTCAAAGACAGGGAGAGCAAGCTCTCTCTTGGCACTTTGGATGTGGGACATACAGCGAGATGTTTGCTGCTTTTGCGTTTGGCTGTTGGGAGATTTACAGCACAAAGATATCTAGTTGATTTGAAGCAGTTCCGAGAAAGTCTAAACATAATCCTCACTTTTCCCTCCTGGCACTTTCCCTGTAGGGGATACCGCAAGACATTTCTGTATATTGGGCACAGCGCTGTGCAGGGTGTTAGCAGAGAGTTTCCCGGGACAGTGAAACCCTATGTCAGAGACACTGAGAAGAAGCCCCAATGTTCCCTCCAGGCACTTTCAGTGTGGGTGCCTTCTCCACGTGGTTCCTGGTTTCACTGCAGCTCTGAAGAGAATGTTAGCAAAGAGGTAATCGGGACAGTGCAAACAGTACTCAAAGACAGGGAGAGCAAGCTCTCTCTTGGCACTTTGGATGTGGGACATACAGCGAGATGTTTGCTGCTTTTGCGTTTGGCTGTTGGGAGATTTACAGCACAGAGATACCTACTTGATTTGAAGCAGTTCCGAGAAAGTCTAAACATAACCCTCACTTTTCCCTCCTGGCACTTTCCCTGTAGGAGATACCGCAAGACGTTTCTGTATATTGGGCACAGCGCTCTGCAGGGTGTTAGCAGAGAGTTTCCCGGGACAGTGAAACCCTATATCAGAGACACTGAGAAGAAGCCCCAACGTTCCTTCCAGGCACTTTCAGTGTGGGTGCCTTCTCCACGTGGTTCCTGGTTTCACTGCAGCTCTGAAGAGAATGTTAGCAAAGAGGTAATCGGGACAGTGCAAACAGTACTCAAAGACAGGGAGAGCAAGCTCTACATTACTCTCTTGGCACTTTGGATGTGGGACATACAGCGAGATGTTTGCTGCTTTTGCGTTTGGCTGTTGGGAGATTTACAGCACAAAGATATCTAGTTGATTTGAAGCAGTTCCGAGAAAGTCTAAGCATAATCCTCACTTTTCCCTCCTGGCACTTTCCCTGTAGGAGATACCGCAAGACATTTCTGTATATTGGGCACAGCGCTGTGCAGGGTGTTAGCAGAGACTTTCCCGGGACAGTGAAACCCTATGTCAGAGACACTGAGAAGAAGCCCCAATGTTCCCTCCAGGCACTTTCAGTGTGGGTGCCTTCTCCACGTGGTTCCTGGTTTCACTGCAGCTCTGAAGAGAATGTTAGCAAAGAGGTAATCGGGACAGTGCAAACAGTACTCAAAGACAGGGAGAGCAAGCTCTCTCTTGGCACTTTGGATGTGGGACATACAGCGAGATGTTTGCTGCTTTTGCGTTTGGCTGTTGGGAGATTTACAGCACAAAGATATCTAGTTGATTTGAAGCAGTTCCGAGAAAGTCTAAACATAATCCTCACTTTTCCCTCCTGGCACTTTCCCTGTAGGGGATACCGCAAGACATTTCTGTATATTGGGCACAGCGCTGTGCAGGGTGTTAGCAGAGAGTTTCCCGGGACAGTGAAACCCTATGTCAGAGACACTGAGAAGAAGCCCCAATGTTCCCTCCAGGCACTTTCAGTGTGGGTGCCTTCTCCACGTGGTTCCTGGTTTCACTGCAGCTCTGAAGAGAATGTTAGCAAAGAGGTAATCGGGACAGTGCAAACAGTACTCAAAGACAGGGAGAGCAAGCTCTACATTACTCTCTTGGCACTTTGGATGTGGGACATACAGCGAGATGTTTGCTGCTTTTGCGTTTGGCTGTTGGGAGATTTACAGCACAAAGATATCTAGTTGATTTGAAGCAGTTCCGAGAAAGTCTAAGCATAATCCTCACTTTTCCCTCCTGGCACTTTCCCTGTAGGAGATACCGCAAGACATTTCTGTATATTGGGCACAGCGCTGTGCAGGGTGTTAGCAGAGACTTTCCCGGGACAGTGAAACCCTATGTCAGAGACACTGAGAAGAAGCCCCAATGTTCCCTCCAGGCACTTTCAGTGTGGGTGCCTTCTCCACGTGGTTCCTGGTTTCACTGCAGCTCTGAAGAGAATGTTAGCAAAGAGGTAATCGGGACAGTGCAAACAGTACTCAAAGACAGGGAGAGCAAGCTCTCTCTTGGCACTTTGGATGTGGGACATACAGCGAGATGTTTGCTGCTTTTGCGTTTGGCTGTTGGGAGATTTACAGCACAAAGATATCTAGTTGATTTGAAGCAGTTCCGAGAAAGTCTAAACATAATCCTCACTTTTCCCTCCTGGCACTTTCCCTGTAGGGGATACCGCAAGACATTTCTGTATATTGGGCACAGCGCTGTGCAGGGTGTTAGCAGAGAGTTTCCCGGGACAGTGAAACCCTATGTCAGAGACACTGAGAAGAAGCCCCAATGTTCCCTCCAGGCACTTTCAGTGTGGGTGCCTTCTCCACGTGGTTCCTGGTTTCACTGCAGCTCTGAAGAGAATGTTAGCAAAGAGGTAATCGGGACAGTGCAAACAGTACTCAAAGACAGGGAGAGCAAGCTCTCTCTTGGCACTTTGGATGTGGGACATACAGCGAGATGTTTGCTGCTTTTGCGTTTGGCTGTTGGGAGATTTACAGCACAGAGATACCTACTTGATTTGAAGCAGTTCCGAGAAAGTCTAAACATAACCCTCACTTTTCCCTCCTGGCACTTTCCCTGTAGGAGATACCGCAAGACGTTTCTGTATATTGGGCACAGCGCTCTGCAGGGTGTTAGCAGAGAGTTTCCCGGGACAGTGAAACCCTATATCAGAGACACTGAGAAGAAGCCCCAACGTTCCTTCCAGGCACTTTCAGTGTGGGTGCCTTCTCCACGTGGTTCCTGGTTTCACTGCAGCTCTGAAGAGAATGTTAGCAAAGAGGTAATCGGGACAGTGCAAACAGTACTCAAAGACAGGGAGAGCAAGCTCTACATTACTCTCTTGGCACTTTGGATGTGGGACATACAGCGAGATGTTTGCTGCTTTTGCGTTTGGCTGTTGGGAGATTTACAGCACAAAGATATCTAGTTGATTTGAAGCAGTTCCGAGAAAGTCTAAACATAATCCTCACTTTTCCCTCCTGGCACTTTCCCTGTAGGAGATACCGCAAGACGTTTCTGTATATTGGGCACAGCGCTCTGCAGGGTGTTAGCAGAGAGTTTCCCGGGACAGTGAAACCCTATATCAGAGACACTGAGAAGAAGCCCCAATGTTCCCTCCAGGCACTTTCAGTGTGGGTGCCTTCTCCACGTGGTTCCTGGTTTCACTGCAGCTCTGAAGAGAATGTTAGCAAAGAGGTAATCGGGACAGTGCAAACAGTACTCAAAGACAGGGAGAGCAAGCTCTCTCTTGGCACTTTGGATGTGGGACATACAGCGAGATGTTTGCTGCTTTTACATTTGGCTGTTGGGAGATTTACAGCACAAAGATATCTAGTTGATTTGAAGCAGTTCCGAGAAAGTCTAAACATAATCCTCACTTTTCCCTCCTGGCACTTTCCCTGTAGGAGATACCGCAAGACATTTCTGTATATTGGGCACAGCGCTCTGCAGGGTGTTAGCAGAGAGTTTCCCGGGACAGTGAAACCCTATGTCAGAGACACTGAGAAGAAGCCCCAATGTTCCCTCCAGGCACTTTCAGTGTGGGTGCCTTCTCCACGTGGTTCCTGGTTTCACTGCAGCTCTGAAGAGAATGTTAGCAAAGAGGTAATCGGGACAGTGCAAACAGTACTCAAAGACAGGGAGAGCAAGCTCTCTCTTGGCACTTTGGATGTGGGACATACAGCGAGATGTTTGCTGCTTTTGCGTTTGGCTGTTGGGAGATTTACAGCACAAAGATATCTAGTTGATTTGAAGCAGTTCCGAGAAAGTCTAAACATAATCCTCACTTTTCCCTCCTGGCACTTTCCCTGTAGGAGATACCGCAAGACGTTTCTGTATATTGGGCACAGCGCTCTGCAGGGTGTTAGCAGAGAGTTTCCCGGGACAGTGAAACCCTATGTCAGAGACACTGAGAAGAAGCCCCAATGTTCCCTCCAGGCACTTTCAGTGTGGGTGCCTTCTCCACGTGGTTCCTGGTTTCACTGCAGCTCTGAAGAGAATGTTAGCAAAGAGGTAATCGGGACAGTGCAAACAGTACTCAAAGACAGGGAGAGCAAGCTCTCTCTTGGCACTTTGGATGTGGGACATACAGCGAGATGTTTGCTGCTTTTGCGTTTGGCTGTTGGGAGATTTACAGCACAAAGATATCTAGTTGATTTGAAGCAGTTCCGAGAAAGTCTAAACATAATCCTCACTTTTCCCTCCTGGCACTTTCCCTGTAGGAGATACCGCAAGACGTTTCTGTATATTGGGCACAGCGCTCTGCAGGGTGTTAGCAGAGAGTTTCCCGGGACAGTGAAACCCTATATCAGAGACACTGAGAAGAAGCCCCAACGTTCCTTCCAGGCACTTTCAGTGTGGGTGCCTTCTCCACGTGGTTCCTGGTTTCACTGCAGCTCTGAAGAGAATGTTAGCAAAGAGGTAATCGGGACAGTGCAAACAGTACTCAAAGACAGGGAGAGCAAGCTCTCTCTTGGCACTTTGGATGTGGGACATACAGCGAGATGTTTGCTGCTTTTACATTTGGCTGTTGGGAGATTTACAGCACAAAGATATCTAGTTGATTTGAAGCAGTTCCGAGAAAGTCTAAACATAATCCTCACTTTTCCCTCCTGGCACTTTCCCTGTAGGAGATACCGCAAGACGTTTCTGTATATTGGGCACAGCGCTCTGCAGGGTGTTAGCAGAGAGTTTCCCGGGACAGTGAAACCCTATATCAGAGACACTGAGAAGAAGCCCCAACGTTCCTTCCAGGCACTTTCAGTGTGGGTGCCTTCTCCACGTGGTTCCTGGTTTCACTGCAGCTCTGAAGAGAATGTTAGCAAAGAGGTAATCGGGACAGTGCAAACAGTACTCAAAGACAGGGAGAGCAAGCTCTACATTACTCTCTTGGCACTTTGGATGTGGGACATACAGCGAGATGTTTGCTGCTTTTGCGTTTGGCTGTTGGGAGATTTACAGCACAAAGATATCTAGTTGATTTGAAGCAGTTCCGAGAAAGTCTAAGCATAATCCTCACTTTTCCCTCCTGGCACTTTCCCTGTAGGGGATACCGCAAGACGTTTCTGTATATTGGGCACAGCGCTGTGCAGGGTGTTAGCAGAGACTTTCCCGGGACAGTGAAACCCTATGTCAGAGCCACTGAGAAGAAGCACCAATGTTCCCTCCAGGCACTTTCAGTGTGGGTGCCTTCTCCACGTGGTTCCTGGTTTCACTGCAGCTCTGAAGAGAATGTTAGCAAAGAGGTAATCGGGACAGCGCAAACAGTACTCAAAGACAGGGAGAGCAAGCTCTCTCTTGGCACTTTGGATGTGGGACATACAGCGAGATGTTTGCTGCTTTTGCGTTTGGCTGTTGGGAGATTTACAGCACAAAGATATCTAGTTGATTCGAAGCAGTTCTGAGAAAGTCTAAACATAATCCTCACTTTTCCCTCCTGGCACTTTCCCTGTAGGGGATACCGCAAGACATTTCTGTATATTGGGCACAGCGCTGTGCAGGGTGTTAGCAGAGACTTTCCCGGGACAGTGAAACCCTATGTCAGAGACACTGAGAAGAAGCCCCAATGTTCCCTCCAGGCACTTTCAGTGTGGGTGCCTTCTCCACGTGGTTCCTGGTTTCACTGCAGCTCTGAAGAGAATGTTAGCAAAGAGGTAATCGGGACAGTGCAAACAGTACTCAAAGACAGGGAGAGCAAGCTCTCTCTTGGCACTTTGGATGTGGGACATACAGCGAGATGTTTGCTGCTTTTACATTTGGCTGTTGGGAGATTTACAGCACAAAGATATCTAGTTGATTTGAAGCAGTTCCGAGAAAGTCTAAACATAATCCTCACTTTTCCCTCCTGGCACTTTCCCTGTAGGAGATACCGCAAGACGTTTCTGTATATTGGGCACAGCGCTCTGCAGGGTGTTAGCAGAGAGTTTCCCGGGACAGTGAAACCCTATATCAGAGACACTGAGAAGAAGCCCCAACGTTCCTTCCAGGCACTTTCAGTGTGGGTGCCTTCTCCACGTGGTTCCTGGTTTCACTGCAGCTCTGAAGAGAATGTTAGCAAAGAGGTAATCGGGACAGTGCAAACAGTACTCAAAGACAGGGAGAGCAAGCTCTACATTACTCTCTTGGCACTTTGGATGTGGGACATACAGCGAGATGTTTGCTGCTTTTGCGTTTGGCTGTTGGGAGATTTACAGCACAAAGATATCTAGTTGATTTGAAGCAGTTCCGAGAAAGTCTAAGCATAATCCTCACTTTTCCCTCCTGGCACTTTCCCTGTAGGGGATACCGCAAGACGTTTCTGTATATTGGGCACAGCGCTGTGCAGGGTGTTAGCAGAGACTTTCCCGGGACAGTGAAACCCTATGTCAGAGCCACTGAGAAGAAGCACCAATGTTCCCTCCAGGCACTTTCAGTGTGGGTGCCTTCTCCACGTGGTTCCTGGTTTCACTGCAGCTCTGAAGAGAATGTTAGCAAAGAGGTAATCGGGACAGCGCAAACAGTACTCAAAGACAGGGAGAGCAAGCTCTCTCTTGGCACTTTGGATGTGGGACATACAGCGAGATGTTTGCTGCTTTTGCGTTTGGCTGTTGGGAGATTTACAGCACAAAGATATCTAGTTGATTCGAAGCAGTTCTGAGAAAGTCTAAACATAATCCTCACTTTTCCCTCCTGTCACTTTCCCTGTAGGGGATACCGCAAGACATTTCTGTATATTGGGCACAGCGCTGTGCAGGGTGTTAGCAGAGACTTTCCCGGGACAGTGAAACCCTATGTCAGAGACACTGAGAAGAAGCCCCAATGTTCCCTCCAGGCACTTTCAGTGTGGGTGCCTTCTCCACGTGGTTCCTGGTTTCACTGCAGCTCTGAAGAGAATGTTAGCAAAGGGGTAATCGGGACAGCGCAAACAGTACTCAAAGACAGGGAGAGCAAGCTCTCTCTTGGCACTTTGGATGTGGGACATACAGCGAGATGTTTGCTGCTTTTACATTTGGCTGTTGGGAGATTTACAGCACAAAGATATCTAGTTGATTTGAAGCAGTTCCGAGAAAGTCTAAACATAATCCTCACTTTTCCCTCCTGGCACTTTCCCTGTAGGAGATACCGCAAGACGTTTCTGTATATTGGGCACAGCGCTCTGCAGGGTGTTAGCAGAGAGTTTCCCGGGACAGTGAAACCCTATATCAGAGACACTGAGAAGAAGCCCCAATGTTCCCTCCAGGCACTTTCAGTGTGGGTGCCTTCTCCACGTGGTTCCTGGTTTCACTGCAGCTCTGAAGAGAATGTTAGCAAAGAGGTAATCGGGACAGTGCAAACAGTACTCAAAGACAGGGAGAGCAAGCTCTACATTACTCTCTTGGCACTTTGGATGTGGGACATACAGCGAGATGTTTGCTGCTTTTGCGTTTGGCTGTTGGGAGATTTACAGCACAAAGATATCTAGTTGATTTGAAGCAGTTCCGAGAAAGTCTAAACATAATCCTCACTTTTCCCTCCTGGCACTTTCCCTGTAGGGGATACCGCAAGACATTTCTGTATATTGGGCACAGCGCTGTGCAGGGTGTTAGCAGAGACTTTCCCGGGACAGTGAAACCCTATGTCAGAGACACTGAGAAGAAGCCCCAATGTTCCCTCCAGGCACTTTCAGTGTGGGTGCCTTCTCCACGTGGTTCCTGGTTTCACTGCAGCTCTGAAGAGAATGTTAGCAAAGAGGTAATCGGGACAGTGCAAACAGTACTCAAAGACAGGGAGAGCAAGCTCTACATTACTCTCTTGGCACTTTGGATGTGGGACATACAGCGAGATGTTTGCTGCTTTTGCGTTTGGCTGTTGGGAGATTTACAGCACAAAGATATCTAGTTGATTTGAAGCAGTTCCGAGAAAGTCTAAGCATAATCCTCACTTTTCCCTCCTGGCACTTTCCCTGTAGGGGATACCGCAAGACATTTCTGTATATTGGGCACAGCGCTGTGCAGGGTGTTAGCAGAGACTTTCCCGGGACAGTGAAACCCTATATCAGAGACACTGAGAAGAAGCCCCAATGTTCCCTCCAGGCACTTTCAGTGTGGGTGCCTTCTCCACGTGGTTCCTGGTTTCACTGCAGCTCTGAAGAGAATGTTAGCAAAGAGGTAATCGGGACAGTGCAAACAGTACTCAAAGACAGGGAGAGCAAGCTCTCTCTTGGCACTTTGGATGTGGGACATACAGCGAGATGTTTGCTGCTTTTACATTTGGCTGTTGGGAGATTTACAGCACAAAGATATCTAGTTGATTTGAAGCAGTTCCGAGAAAGTCTAAACATAATCCTCACTTTTCCCTCCTGGCACTTTCCCTGTAGGGGATACCGCAAGACGTTTCTGTATATTGGGCACAGCGCTCTGCAGGGTGTTAGCAGAGAGTTTCCCGGGACAGTGAAACCCTATATCAGAGACACTGAGAAAAAGCCCCAATGTTCCCTCCAGGCACTTTCAGTGTGGGTGCCTTCTCCACGTGGTTCCTGGTTTCACTGCAGCTCTGAAGAGAATGTTAGCAAAGAGGTAATCGGGACAGTGCAAACAGTACTCAAAGACAGGGAGAGCAAGCTCTCTCTTGGCACTTTGGATGTGGGACATACAGCGAGATGTTTGCTGCTTTTACATTTGGCTGTTGGGAGATTTACAGCACAGAGATACCTACTTGATTTGAAGCAGTTCCGAGAAAGTCTAAACATAACCCTCACTTTTCCCTCCTGGCACTTTCCCTGTAGGAGATACCGCAAGACGTTTCTGTATATTGGGCACAGCGCTCTGCAGGGTGTTAGCAGAGAGTTTCCCGGGACAGTGAAACCCTATATCAGAGACACTGAGAAGAAGCCCCAACGTTCCCTCCAGGCACTTTCAGTGTGGGTGCCTTCTCCACGTGGTTCCTGGTTTCACTGCAGCTCTGAAGAGAATGTTAGCAAAGAGGTAATCGGGACAGTGCAAACAGTACTCAAAGACAGGGAGAGCAAGCTCTCTCTTGGCACTTTGGATGTGGGACATACAGCGAGATGTTTGCTGCTTTTACATTTGGCTGTTGGGAGATTTACAGCACAAAGATATCTAGTTGATTTGAAGCAGTTCCGAGAAAGTCTAAACATAATCCTCACTTTTCCCTCCTGGCACTTTCCCTGTAGGAGATACCGCAAGACGTTTCTGTATATTGGGCACAGCGCTCTGCAGGGTGTTAGCAGAGAGTTTCCCGGGACAGTGAAACCCTATATCAGAGACACTGAGAAAAAGCCCCAATGTTCCCTCCAGGCACTTTCAGTGTGGGTGCCTTCTCCACGTGGTTCCTGGTTTCACTGCAGCTCTGAAGAGAATGTTAGCAAAGAGGTAATCGGGACAGTGCAAACAGTACTCAAAGACAGGGAGAGCAAGCTCTCTCTTGGCACTTTGGATGTGGGACATACAGCGAGATGTTTGCTGCTTTTGCGTTTGGCTGTTGGGAGATTTACAGCACAGAGATACCTACTTGATTTGAAGCAGTTCCGAGAAAGTCTAAACATAACCCTCACTTTTCCCTCCTGGCACTTTCCCTGTAGGAGATACCGCAAGACGTTTCTGTATATTGGGCACAGCGCTCTGCAGGGTGTTAGCAGAGAGTTTCCCGGGACAGTGAAACCCTATATCAGAGACACTGAGAAGAAGCCCCAACGTTCCTTCCAGGCACTTTCAGTGTGGGTGCCTTCTCCACGTGGTTCCTGGTTTCACTGCAGCTCTGAAGAGAATGTTAGCAAAGAGGTAATCGGGACAGTGCAAACAGTACTCAAAGACAGGGAGAGCAAGCTCTACATTACTCTCTTGGCACTTTGGATGTGGGACATACAGCGAGATGTTTGCTGCTTTTGCGTTTGGCTGTTGGGAGATTTACAGCACAAAGATATCTAGTTGATTTGAAGCAGTTCCGAGAAAGTCTAAACATAATCCTCACTTTTCCCTCCTGGCACTTTCCCTGTAGGAGATACCGCAAGACGTTTCTGTATATTGGGCACAGCGCTCTGCAGGGTGTTAGCAGAGAGTTTCCCGGGACAGTGAAACCCTATGTCAGAGACACTGAGAAGAAGCCCCAATGTTCCCTCCAGGCACTTTCAGTGTGGGTGCCTTCTCCACGTGGTTCCTGGTTTTACTGCAGCTCTGAAGAGAATGTTAGCAAAGAGGTAATCGGGACAGTGCAAACAGTACTCAAAGACAGGGAGAGCAAGCTCTCTCTTGGCACTTTGGATGTGGGACATACAGCGAGATGTTTGCTGCTTTTACATTTGGCTGTTGGGAGATTTACAGCACAAAGATATCTAGTTGATTTGAAGCAGTTCCGAGAAAGTCTAAACATAATCCTCACTTTTCCCTCCTGGCACTTTCCCTGTAGGAGATACCGCAAGACATTTCTGTATATTGGGCACAGCGCTGTGCAGGGTGTTAGCAGAGAGTTTCCCGGGACAGTGAAACCCTATGTCAGAGACACTGAGAAGAAGCCCCAATGTTCCCTCCAGGCACTTTCAGTGTGGGTGCCTTCTCCACGTGGTTCCTGGTTTCACTGCAGCTCTGAAGAGAATGTTAGCAAAGAGGTAATCGGGACAGTGCAAACAGTACTCAAAGACAGGGAGAGCAAGCTCTCTCTTGGCACTTTGGATGTGGGACATACAGCGAGATGTTTGCTGCTTTTACATTTGGCTGTTGGGAGATTTACAGCACAAAGATATCTAGTTGATTTGAAGCAGTTCCGAGAAAGTCTAAACATAATCCTCACTTTTCCCTCCTGGCACTTTCCCTGTAGGAGATACCGCAAGACGTTTCTGTATATTGGGCACAGCGCTCTGCAGGGTGTTAGCAGAGAGTTTCCCGGGACAGTGAAACCCTATATCAGAGACACTGAGAAGAAGCCCCAACGTTCCTTCCAGGCACTTTCAGTGTGGGTGCCTTCTCCACGTGGTTCCTGGTTTCACTGCAGCTCTGAAGAGAATGTTAGCAAAGAGGTAATCGGGACAGTGCAAACAGTACTCAAAGAGAGGGAGAGCAAGCTCTACATTACTCTCTTGGCACTTTGGATGTGGGACATACAGCGAGATGTTTGCTGCTTTTGCGTTTGGCTGTTGGGAGATTTACAGCACAAAGATATCTAGTTGATTTGAAGCAGTTCCGAGAAAGTCTAAGCATAATCCTCACTTTTCCCTCCTGGCACTTTCCCTGTAGGGGATACCGCAAGACATTTCTGTATATTGGGCACAGCGCTGTGCAGGGTGTTAGCAGAGACTTTCCCGGGACAGTGAAACCCTATATCAGAGACACTGAGAAGAAGCCCCAATGTTCCCTCCAGGCACTTTCAGTGTGGGTGCCTTCTCCACGTGGTTCCTGGTTTCACTGCAGCTCTGAAGAGAATGTTAGCAAAGAGGTAATCGGGACAGTGCAAACAGTACTCAAAGACAGGGAGAGCAAGCTCTCTCTTGGCACTTTGGATGTGGGACATACAGCGAGATGTTTGCTGCTTTTACATTTGGCTGTTGGGAGATTTACAGCACAAAGATATCTAGTTGATTTGAAGCAGTTCCGAGAAAGTCTAAACATAATCCTCACTTTTCCCTCCTGGCACTTTCCCTGTAGGAGATACCGCAAGACGTTTCTGTATATTGGGCACAGCGCTCTGCAGGGTGTTAGCAGAGAGTTTCCCGGGACAGTGAAACCCTATATCAGAGACACTGAGAAAAAGCCCCAATGTTCCCTCCAGGCACTTTCAGTGTGGGTGCCTTCTCCACGTGGTTCCTGGTTTCACTGCAGCTCTGAAGAGAATGTTAGCAAAGAGGTAATCGGGACAGTGCAAACAGTACTCAAAGACAGGGAGAGCAAGCTCTCTCTTGGCACTTTGGATGTGGGACATACAGCGAGATGTTTGCTGCTTTTGCGTTTGGCTGTTGGGAGATTTACAGCACAGAGATACCTACTTGATTTGAAGCAGTTCCGAGAAAGTCTAAACATAACCCTCACTTTTCCCTCCTGGCACTTTCCCTGTAGGAGATACCGCAAGACGTTTCTGTATATTGGGCACAGCGCTCTGCAGGGTGTTAGCAGAGAGTTTCCCGGGACAGTGAAACCCTATATCAGAGACACTGAGAAGAAGCCCCAACGTTCCTTCCAGGCACTTTCAGTGTGGGTGCCTTCTCCACGTGGTTCCTGGTTTCACTGCAGCTCTGAAGAGAATGTTAGCAAAGAGGTAATCGGGACAGTGCAAACAGTACTCAAAGACAGGGAGAGCAAGCTCTACATTACTCTCTTGGCACTTTGGATGTGGGACATACAGCGAGATGTTTGCTGCTTTTGCGTTTGGCTGTTGGGAGATTTACAGCACAAAGATATCTAGTTGATTTGAAGCAGTTCCGAGAAAGTCTAAACATAATCCTCACTTTTCCCTCCTGGCACTTTCCCTGTAGGAGATACCGCAAGACGTTTCTGTATATTGGGCACAGCGCTCTGCAGGGTGTTAGCAGAGAGTTTCCCGGGACAGTGAAACCCTATGTCAGAGACACTGAGAAGAAGCCCCAATGTTCCCTCCAGGCACTTTCAGTGTGGGTGCTTTCTCCACGTGGTTCCTGGTTTCACTGCAGCTCTGAAGAGAATGTTAGCAAAGAGGTAATCGGGACAGTGCAAACAGTACTCAAAGACAGGGAGAGCAAGCTCTCTCTTGGCACTTTGGATGTGGGACATACAGCGAGATGTTTGCTGCTTTTACATTTGGCTGTTGGGAGATTTACAGCACAAAGATATCTAGTTGATTTGAAGCAGTTCCGAGAAAGTCTAAACATAATCCTCACTTTTCCCTCCTGGCACTTTCCCTGTAGGAGATACCGCAAGACATTTCTGTATATTGGGCACAGCGCTCTGCAGGGTGTTAGCAGAGAGTTTCCCGGGACAGTGAAACCCTATGTCAGAGACACTGAGAAGAAGCCCCAATGTTCCCTCCAGGCACTTTCAGTGTGGGTGCCTTCTCCACGTTGTTCCTGGTTTCACTGCAGCTCTGAAGAGAATGTTAGCAAAGAGGTAATCGGGACAGTGCAAACAGTACTCAAAGACAGGGAGAGCAAGCTCTCTCTTGGCACTTTGGATGTGGGACATACAGCGAGATGTTTGCTGCTTTTGCGTTTGGCTGTTGGGAGATTTACAGCACAAAGATATCTAGTTGATTTGAAGCAGTTCCGAGAAAGTCTAAACATAATCCTCACTTTTCCCTCCTGGCACTTTCCCTGTAGGAGATACCGCAAGACGTTTCTGTATATTGGGCACAGCGCTCTGCAGGGTGTTAGCAGAGAGTTTCCCGGGACAGTGAAACCCTATATCAGAGACACTGAGAAGAAGCCCCAACGTTCCTTCCAGGCACTTTCAGTGTGGGTGCCTTCTCCACGTGGTTCCTGGTTTCACTGCAGCTCTGAAGAGAATGTTAGCAAAGAGGTAATCGGGACAGTGCAAACAGTACTCAAAGACAGGGAGAGCAAGCTCTCTCTTGGCACTTTGGATGTGGGACATACAGCGAGATGTTTGCTGCTTTTACATTTGGCTGTTGGGAGATTTACAGCACAAAGATATCTAGTTGATTTGAAGCAGTTCCGAGAAAGTCTAAACATAATCCTCACTTTTCCCTCCTGGCACTTTCCCTGTAGGAGATACCGCAAGACGTTTCTGTATATTGGGCACAGCGCTCTGCAGGGTGTTAGCAGAGAGTTTCCCGGGACAGTGGAACCCTATATCAGAGACACTGAGAAGAAGCCCCAACGTTCCTTCCAGGCACTTTCAGTGTGGGTGCCTTCTCCACGTGGTTCCTGGTTTCACTGCAGCTCTGAAGAGAATGTTAGCAAAGAGGTAATCGGGACAGTGCAAACAGTACTCAAAGACAGGGAGAGCAAGCTCTACATTACTCTCTTGGCACTTTGGATGTGGGACATACAGCGAGATGTTTGCTGCTTTTGCGTTTGGCTGTTGGGAGATTTACAGCACAAAGATATCTAGTTGATTTGAAGCAGTTCCGAGAAAGTCTAAGCATAATCCTCACTTTTCCCTCCTGGCACTTTCCCTGTAGGGGATACCGCAAGACGTTTCTGTATATTGGGCACAGCGCTGTGCAGGGTGTTAGCAGAGACTTTCCCGGGACAGTGAAACCCTATGTCAGAGACACTGAGAAGAAGCACCAATGTTCCCTCCAGGCACTTTCAGTGTGGGTGCCTTCTCCACGTGGTTCCTGGTTTCACTGCAGCTCTGAAGAGAATGTTAGCAAAGGGGTAATCGGGACAGCGCAAACAGTACTCAAAGACAGGGAGAGCAAGCTCTCTCTTGGCACTTTGGATGTGGGACATACAGCGAGATGTTTGCTGCTTTTGCGTTTGGCTGTTGGGAGATTTACAGCACAAAGATATCTAGTTGATTCGAAGCAGTTCTGAGAAAGTCTAAACATAATCCTCACTTTTCCCTCCTGGCACTTTCCCTGTAGGGGATACTGCAAGACATTTCTGTATATTGGGCACAGCGCTGTGCAGGGTGTTAGCAGAGACTTTCCCGGGACAGTGAAACCCTATGTCAGAGACACTGAGAAGAAGCCCCAATGTTCCCTCCAGGCACTTTCAGTGTGGGTGCCTTCTCCACGTGGTTCCTGGTTTCACTGCAGCTCTGAAGAGAATGTTAGCAAAGGGGTAATCGGGACAGCGCAAACAGTACTCAAAGACAGGGAGAGCAAGCTCTCTCTTGGCACTTTGGATGTGGGACATACAGCGAGATGTTTGCTGCTTTTACATTTGGCTGTTGGGAGATTTACAGCACAAAGATATCTAGTTGATTTGAAGCAGTTCCGAGAAAGTCTAAGCATAATCCTCACTTTTCCCTCCTGGCACTTTCCCTGTAGGGGATACCGCAAGACATTTCTGTATATTGGGCACAGCGCTGTGCAGGGTGTTAGCAGAGACTTTCCCGGGACAGTGAAACCCTATATCAGAGACACTGAGAAGAAGCCCCAATGTTCCCTCCAGGCACTTTCAGTGTGGGTGCCTTCTCCACGTGGTTCCTGGTTTCACTGCAGCTCTGAAGAGAATGTTAGCAAAGAGGTAATCGGGACAGTGCAAACAGTACTCAAAGACAGGGAGAGCAAGCTCTCTCTTGGCACTTTGGATGTGGGACATACAGCGAGATGTTTGCTGCTTTTACATTTGGCTGTTGGGAGATTTACAGCACAAAGATATCTAGTTGATTTGAAGCAGTTCCGAGAAAGTCTAAACATAATCCTCACTTTTCCCTCCTGGCACTTTCCCTGTAGGAGATACCGCAAGACGTTTCTGTATATTGGGCACAGCGCTCTGCAGGGTGTTAGCAGAGAGTTTCCCGGGACAGTGAAACCCTATATCAGAGACACTGAGAAAAAGCCCCAATGTTCCCTCCAGGCACTTTCAGTGTGGGTGCCTTCTCCACGTGGTTCCTGGTTTCACTGCAGCTCTGAAGAGAATGTTAGCAAAGAGGTAATCGGGACAGTGCAAACAGTACTCAAAGACAGGGAGAGCAAGCTCTCTCTTGGCACTTTGGATGTGGGACATACAGCGAGATGTTTGCTGCTTTTGCGTTTGGCTGTTGGGAGATTTACAGCACAGAGATACCTACTTGATTTGAAGCAGTTCCGAGAAAGTCTAAACATAACCCTCACTTTTCCCTCCTGGCACTTTCCCTGTAGGAGATACCGCAAGACGTTTCTGTATATTGGGCACAGCGCTCTGCAGGGTGTTAGCAGAGAGTTTCCCGGGACAGTGAAGCCCTATATCAGAGACACTGAGAAGAAGCCCCAACGTTCCTTCCAGGCACTTTCAGTGTGGGTGCCTTCTCCACGTGGTTCCTGGTTTCACTGCAGCTCTGAAGAGAATGTTAGCAAAGAGGTAATCGGGACAGTGCAAACAGTACTCAAAGACAGGGAGAGCAAGCTCTACATTACTCTCTTGGCACTTTGGATGTGGGACATACAGCGAGATGTTTGCTGCTTTTGCGTTTGGCTGTTGGGAGATTTACAGCACAAAGATATCTAGTTGATTTGAAGCAGTTCCGAGAAAGTCTAAACATAATCCTCACTTTTCCCTCCTGGCACTTTCCCTGTAGGAGATACCGCAAGACGTTTCTGTATATTGGGCACAGCGCTCTGCAGGGTGTTAGCAGAGAGTTTCCCGGGACAGTGAAACCCTATGTCAGAGACACTGAGAAGAAGCCCCAATGTTCCCTCCAGGCACTTTCAGTGTGGGTGCCTTCTCCACGTGGTTCCTGGTTTCACTGCAGCTCTGAAGAGAATGTTAGCAAAGAGGTAATCGGGACAGTGCAAACAGTACTCAAAGACAGGGAGAGCAAGCTCTCTCTTGGCACTTTGGATGTGGGACATACAGCGAGATGTTTGCTGCTTTTACATTTGGCTGTTGGGAGATTTACAGCACAAAGATATCTAGTTGATTTGAAGCAGTTCCGAGAAAGTCTAAACATAATCCTCACTTTTCCCTCCTGGCACTTTCCCTGTAGGAGATACCGCAAGACATTTCTGTATATTGGGCACAGCGCTCTGCAGGGTGTTAGCAGAGAGTTTCCCGGGACAGTGAAACCCTATGTCAGAGACACTGAGAAGAAGCCCCAATGTTCCCTCCAGGCACTTTCAGTGTGGGTGCCTTCTCCACGTGGTTCCTGGTTTCACTGCAGCTCTGAAGAGAATGTTAGCAAAGAGGTAATCGGGACAGTGCAAACAGTACTCAAAGACAGGGAGAGCAAGCTCTCTCTTGGCACTTTGGATGTGGGACATACAGCGAGATGTTTGCTGCTTTTGCGTTTGGCTGTTGGGAGATTTACAGCACAAAGATATCTAGTTGATTTGAAGCAGTTCCGAGAAAGTCTAAACATAATCCTCACTTTTCCCTCCTGGCACTTTCCCTGTAGGGGATACCGCAAGACGTTTCTGTATATTGGGCACAGCGCTCTGCAGGGTGTTAGCAGAGAGTTTCCCGGGACAGTGAAACCCTATATCAGAGACACTGAGAAGAAGCCCCAACGTTCCTTCCAGGCACTTTCAGTGTGGGTGCCTTCTCCACGTGGTTCCTGGTTTCACTGCAGCTCTGAAGAGAATGTTAGCAAAGAGGTAATCGGGACAGTGCAAACAGTACTCAAAGACAGGGAGAGCAAGCTCTCTCTTGGCACTTTGGATGTGGGACATACAGCGAGATGTTTGCTGCTTTTACATTTGGCTGTTGGGAGATTTACAGCACAAAGATATCTAGTTGATTTGAAGCAGTTCCGAGAAAGTCTAAACATAATCCTCACTTTTCCCTCCTGGCACTTTCCCTGTAGGAGATACCGCAAGACGTTTCTGTATATTGGGCACAGCGCTCTGCAGGGTGTTAGCAGAGAGTTTCCCGGGACAGTGAAACCCTATATCAGAGACACTGAGAAGAAGCCCCAACGTTCCTTCCAGGCACTTTCAGTGTGGGTGCCTTCTCCACGTGGTTCCTGGTTTCACTGCAGCTCTGAAGAGAATGTTAGCAAAGAGGTAATCGGGACAGTGCAAACAGTACTCAAAGACAGGGAGAGCAAGCTCTACATTACTCTCTTGGCACTTTGGATGTGGGACATACAGCGAGATGTTTGCTGCTTTTGCGTTTGGCTGTTGGGAGATTTACAGCACAAAGATATCTAGTTGATTTGAAGCAGTTCCGAGAAAGTCTAAGCATAATCCTCACTTTTCCCTCCTGGCACTTTCCCTGTAGGGGATACCGCAAGACGTTTCTGTATATTGGGCACAGCGCTGTGCAGGGTGTTAGCAGAGACTTTCCCGGGACAGTGAAACCCTATGTCAGAGACACTGAGAAGAAGCACCAATGTTCCCTCCAGGCACTTTCAGTGTGGGTGCCTTCTCCACGTGGTTCCTGGTTTCACTGCAGCTCTGAAGAGAATGTTAGCAAAGGGGTAATCGGGACAGCGCAAACAGTACTCAAAGACAGGGAGAGCAAGCTCTCTCTTGGCACTTTGGATGTGGGACATACAGCGAGATGTTTGCTGCTTTTGCGTTTGGCTGTTGGGAGATTTACAGCACAAAGATATCTAGTTGATTCGAAGCAGTTCTGAGAAAGTCTAAACATAATCCTCACTTTTCCCTCCTGGCACTTTCCCTGTAGGGGATACTGCAAGACATTTCTGTATATTGGGCACAGCGCTGTGCAGGGTGTTAGCAGAGACTTTCCCGGGACAGTGAAACCCTATGTCAGAGACACTGAGAAGAAGCCCCAATGTTCCCTCCAGGCACTTTCAGTGTGGGTGCCTTCTCCACGTGGTTCCTGGTTTCACTGCAGCTCTGAAGAGAATGTTAGCAAAGGGGTAATCGGGACAGCGCAAACAGTACTCAAAGACAGGGAGAGCAAGCTCTCTCTTGGCACTTTGGATGTGGGACATACAGCGAGATGTTTGCTGCTTTTACATTTGGCTGTTGGGAGATTTACAGCACAAAGATATCTAGTTGATTTGAAGCAGTTCCGAGAAAGTCTAAACATAATCCTCACTTTTCCCTCCTGGCACTTTCCCTGTAGGAGATACCGCAAGACGTTTCTGTATATTGGGCACAGCGCTCTGCAGGGTGTTAGCAGAGAGTTTCCCGGGACAGTGAAACCCTATGTCAGACACACTGAGAAGAAGCCCCAATGTTCCCTCCAGGCACTTTCAGTCTGGGTGCCTTCTCCACGTGGTTCCTGGTTTCACTGCAGCTCTGAAGAGAATGTTAGCAAAGAGGTAATCGGGACAGTGCAAACAGTACTCAAAGACAGGGAGAGCAAGCTCTCTCTTGGCACTTTGGATGTGGGACATACAGCGAGATGTTTGCTGCTTTTGCGTTTGGCTGTTGGGAGATTTACAGCACAAAGATATCTAGTTGATTTGAAGCAGTTCCGAGAAAGTCTAAACATAATCCTCACTTTTCCCTCCTGGCACTTTCCCTGTAGGAGATACCGCAAGACGTTTCTGTATATTGGGCACAGCGCTCTGCAGGGTGTTAGCAGAGAGTTTCCCGGGACAGTGAAACCCTATATCAGAGACACTGAGAAGAAGCCCCAACGTTCCTTCCAGGCACTTTCAGTGTGGGTGCCTTCTCCACGTGGTTCCTGGTTTCACTGCAGCTCTGAAGAGAATGTTAGCAAAGAGGTAATCGGGACAGTGCAAACAGTACTCAAAGACAGGGAGAGCAAGCTCTCTCTTGGCACTTTGGATGTGGGACATACAGCGAGATGTTTGCTGCTTTTACATTTGGCTGTTGGGAGATTTACAGCACAAAGATATCTAGTTGATTTGAAGCAGTTCCGAGAAAGTCTAAACATAATCCTCACTTTTCCCTCCTGGCACTTTCCCTGTAGGGGATACCGCAAGACATTTCTGTATATTGGGCACAGCGCTCTGCAGGGTGTTAGCAGAGAGTTTCCCGGGACAGTGAAACCCTATATCAGAGACACTGAGAAGAAGCCCCAACGTTCCTTCCAGGCACTTTCAGTGTGGGTGCCTTCTCCACGTGGTTCCTGGTTTCACTGCAGCTCTGAAGAGAATGTTAGCAAAGAGGTAATCGGGACAGCGCAAACAGTACTCAAAGACAGGGAGAGCAAGCTCTACATTACTCTCTTGGCACTTTGGATGTGGGACATACAGCGAGATGTTTGCTGCTTTTGCGTTTGGCTGTTGGGAGATTTACAGCACAAAGATATCTAGTTGATTTGAAGCAGTTCCGAGAAAGTCTAAGCATAATCCTCACTTTTCCCTCCTGGCACTTTCCCTGTAGGGGATACCGCAAGACGTTTCTGTATATTGGGCACAGCGCTCTGCAGGGTGTTAGCAGAGACTTTCCCGGGACAGTGAAACCCTATGTCAGAGACACTGAGAAGAAGCCCCAATGTTCCCTCCAGGCACTTTCAGTGTGGGTGCCTTCTCCACGTTGTTCCTGGTTTCACTGCAGCTCTGAAGAGAATGTTAGCAAAGAGGTAATCGGGACAGCGCAAACAGTACTCAAAGACAGGGAGAGCAAGCTCTCTCTTGGCACTTTGGATGTGGGACATACAGCGAGATGTTTGCTGCTTTTACGTTTGGCTGTTGGGAGATTTACAGCACAAAGATATCTAGTTGATTTGAAGCAGTTCCGAGAAAGTCTAAACATAATCCTCACTTTTCCCTCCTGGCACTTTCCCTGTAGGAGATACCGCAAGACGTTTCTGTATATTGGGCACAGAGCTCTGCGGGGTGTTAGCAGAGAGTTTCCCGGGACAGTGAAACCCTATATCAGAGACACTGAGAAGAAGCCCCAATGTTCCCTCCAGGCACTTTCAGTGTGGGTGCCTTCTCCACGTGGTTCCTGGTTTCACTGCAGCTCTGAAGAGAATGTTAGCAAAGAGGTAACCGGGACAGTGCAAACAGTACTCAAAGACAGGGAGAGCAAGCTCTCTCTTGGCACTTTGGATGTGGGACATACAGCGAGATGTTTGCTGCTTTTGCGTTTGGCTGTTGGGAGATTTACAGCACAAAGATATCTAGTTGATTTGAAGCAGTTCCGAGAAAGTCTAAGCATAATCCTCACTTTTCCCTCCTGGCACTTTCCCTGTAGGGGATACCGCAAGACATTTCTGTATATTGGGCACAGCGCTGTGCAGGGTGTTAGCAGAGAGTTTCCCGGGACAGTGAAACCCTATATCAGAGACACTGAGAAGAAGCCCCAATGTTCCCTCCAGGCACTTTCAGTGTGGGTGCCTTCTCCACGTGGTTCCTGGTTTCACTGCAGCTCTGAAGAGAATGTTAGCAAAGAGGTAATCGGGACAGTGCAAACAGTACTCAAAGACAGGGAGAGCAAGCTCTCTCTTGGCACTTTGGATGTGGGACATACAGCGAGATGTTTGCTGCTTTTACATTTGGCTGTTGGGAGATTTACAGCACAGAGATACCTACTTGATTTGAAGCAGTTCCGAGAAAGTCTAAACATAATCCTCACTTTTCCCTCCTGGCACTTTCCCTGTAGGAGATACCGCAAGACGTTTCTGTATATTGGGCACAGCGCTCTGCAGGGTGTTAGCAGAGAGTTTCCCGGGACAGTGAAACCCTATATCAGAGACACTGAGAAGAAGCCCCAACGTTCCTTCCAGGCACTTTCAGTGTGGGTGCCTTCTCCACGTGGTTCCTGGTTTCACTGCAGCTCTGAAGAGAATGTTAGCAAAGAGGTAATCGGGACAGTGCAAACAGTACTCAAAGACAGGGAGAGCAAGCTCTCTCTTGGCACTTTGGATGTGGGACATACAGCGAGATGTTTGCTGCTTTTGCGTTTGGCTGTTGGGAGATTTACAGCACAAAGATATCTAGTTGATTTGAAGCAGTTCCGAGAAAGTCTAAGCATAATCCTCACTTTTCCCTCCTGGCACTTTCCCTGTAGGAGATACCGCAAGACATTTCTGTATATTGGGCACAGCGCTGTGCAGGGTGTTAGCAGAGACTTTCCCGGGACAGTGAAACCCTATGTCAGAGACACTGAGAAGAAGCCCCAATGTTCCCTCCAGGCACTTTCAGTGTGGGTGCCTTCTCCACGTGGTTCCTGGTTTCACTGCAGCTCTGAAGAGAATGTTAGCAAAGAGGTAATCGGGACAGTGCAAACAGTACTCAAAGACAGGGAGAGCAAGCTCTCTCTTGGCACTTTGGATGTGGGACATACAGCGAGATGTTTGCTGCTTTTGCGTTTGGCTGTTGGGAGATTTACAGCACAAAGATATCTAGTTGATTTGAAGCAGTTCCGAGAAAGTCTAAGCATAATCCTCACTTTTCCCTCCTGGCACTTTCCCTGTAGGGGATACCGCAAGACATTTCTGTATATTGGGCACAGCGCTGTGCAGGGTGTTAGCAGAGACTTTCCCGGGACAGTGAAACCCGACATCAGAGACACTGAGAAGAAGCCCCAATGTTCCCTCCAGGCACTTTCAGTGTGGGTGCCTTCTCCACGTGGTTCCTGGTTTCACTGCAGCTCTGAAGAGAATGTTAGCAAAGAGGTAATCGGGACAGTGCAAACAGTACTCAAAGACAGGGAGAGCAAGCTCTCTCTTGGCACTTTGGATGTGGGACATACAGCGAGATGTTTGCTGCTTTTGCGTTTGGCTGTTGGGAGATTTACAGCACAAAGATATCTAGTTGATTTGAAGCAGTTCCGAGAAAGTCTAAACATAATCCTCACTTTTCCCTCCTGGCACTTTCCCTGTAGGAGATACCGCAAGACGTTTCTGTATATTGGGCACAGCGCTCTGCAGGGTGTTAGCAGAGAGTTTCCCGGGACAGTGAAACCCTATATCAGAGACACTGAGAAGAAGCCCCAATGTTCCCTCCAGGCACTTTCAGTGTGGGTGCCTTCTCCACGTGGTTCCTGGTTTCACTGCAGCTCTGAAGAGAATGTTAGCAAAGAGGTAATCGGGACAGTGCAAACAGTACTCAAAGACAGGGAGAGCAAGCTCTCTCTTGGCACTTTGGATGTGGGACATACAGCGAGATGTTTGCTGCTTTTACATTTGGCTGTTGGGAGATTTACAGCACAAAGATATCTAGTTGATTTGAAGCAGTTCCGAGAAAGTCTAAACATAATCCTCACTTTTCCCTCCTGGCACTTTCCCTGTAGGAGATACCGCAAGACGTTTCTGTATATTGGGCACAGCGCTCTGCAGGGTGTTAGCAGAGAGTTTCCCGGGACAGTGAAACCCTATGTCAGAGACACTGAGAAGAAGCCCCAATGTTCCCTCCAGGCACTTTCAGTGTGGGTGCCTTCTCCACGTGGTTCCTGGTTTCACTGCAGCTCTGAAGAGAATGTTAGCAAAGAGGTAATCGGGACAGTGCAAACAGTACTCAAAGACAGGGAGAGCAAGCTCTCTCTTGGCACTTTGGATGTGGGACATACAGCGAGATGTTTGCTGCTTTTGCGTTTGGCTGTTGGGAGATTTACAGCACAAAGATATCTAGTTGATTTGAAGCATTTCCGAGAAAGTCTAAACATAATCCTCACTTTTCCCTCCTGGCACTTTCCCTGTAGGAGATACCGCAAGACGTTTCTGTATATTGGGCACAGCGCTCTGCAGGGTGTTAGCAGAGAGTTTCCCGGGACAGTGAAACCCTATATCAGAGACACTGAGAAGAAGCCCCAACGTTCCTTCCAGGCACTTTCAGTGTGGGTGCCTTCTCCACGTGGTTCCTGGTTTCACTGCAGCTCTGAAGAGAATGTTAGCAAAGAGGTAATCGGGACAGTGCAAACAGTACTCAAAGACAGGGAGAGCAAGCTCTCTCTTGGCACTTTGGATGTGGGACATACAGCGAGATGTTTGCTGCTTTTACATTTGGCTGTTGGGAGATTTACAGCACAAAGATATCTAGTTGATTTGAAGCAGTTCCGAGAAAGTCTAAACATAATCCTCACTTTTCCCTCCTGGCACTTTCCCTGTAGGAGATACCGCAAGACGTTTCTGTATATTGGGCACAGCGCTCTGCAGGGTGTTAGCAGAGAGTTTCCCGGGACAGTGAAACCCTATATCAGAGACACTGAGAAGAAGCCCCAACGTTCCTTCCAGGCACTTTCAGTGTGGGTGCCTTCTCCACGTGGTTCCTGGTTTCACTGCAGCTCTGAAGAGAATGTTAGCAAAGAGGTAATCGGGACAGTGCAAACAGTACTCAAAGACAGGGAGAGCAAGCTCTACATTACTCTCTTGGCACTTTGGATGTGGGACATACAGCGAGATGTTTGCTGCTTTTGCGTTTGGCTGTTGGGAGATTTACAGCACAAAGATATCTAGTTGATTTGAAGCAGTTCCGAGAAAGTCTAAGCATAATCCTCACTTTTCCCTCCTGGCACTTTCCCTGTAGGGGATACCGCAAGACGTTTCTGTATATTGGGCACAGCGCTGTGCAGGGTGTTAGCAGAGACTTTCCCGGGACAGTGAAACCCTATGTCAGAGACACTGAGAAGAAGCCCCAATGTTCCCTCCAGGCACTTTCAGTGTGGGTGCCTTCTCCACGTGGTTCCTGGTTTCACTGCAGCTCTGAAGAGAATGTTAGCAAAGAGGTAATCGGGACAGCGCAAACAGTACTCAAAGACAGGGAGAGCAAGCTCTCTCTTGGCACTTTGGATGTGGGACATACAGCGAGATGTTTGCTGCTTTTACGTTTGGCTGTTGGGAGATTTACAGCACAAAGATATCTAGTTGATTTGAAGCAGTTCCGAGAAAGTCTAAACATAATCCTCACTTTTCCCTCCTGGCACTTTCCCTGTAGGAGATACCGCAAGACGTTTCTGTATATTGGGCACAGCGCTCTGCAGGGTGTTAGCAGAGAGTTTCCCGGGACAGTGAAACCCTATGTCAGAGACACTGAGAAGAAGCCCCAATGTTCCCTCCAGGCACTTTCAGTGTGGGTGCCTTCTCCACGTGGTTCCTGGTTTCACTGCAGCTCTGAAGAGAATGTTAGCAAAGAGGTAACCGGGACAGTGCAAACAGTACTCAAAGACAGGGAGAGCAAGCTCTCTCTTGGCACTTTGGATGTGGGACATACAGCGAGATGTTTGCTGCTTTTACATTTGGCTGTTGGGAGATTTACAGCACAAAGATATCTAGTTGATTTGAAGCAGTTCCGAGAAAGTCTAAACATAATCCTCACTTTTCCCTCCTGGCACTTTCCCTGTAGGAGATACCGCAAGACGTTTCTGTATATTGGGCACAGCGCTCTGCAGGGTGTTAGCAGAGAGTTTCCCGGGACAGTGAAACCCTATATCAGAGACACTGAGAAGAAGCCCCAACGTTCCTTCCAGGCACTTTCAGTGTGGGTGCCTTCTCCACGTGGTTCCTGGTTTCACTGCAGCTCTGAAGAGAATGTTAGCAAAGAGGTAATCGGGACAGTGCAAACAGTACTCAAAGACAGGGAGAGCAAGCTCTCTCTTGGCACTTTGGATGTGGGACATACAGCGAGATGTTTGCTGCTTTTGCGTTTGGCTGTTGGGAGATTTACAGCACAAAGATATCTAGTTGATTTGAAGCAGTTCCGAGAAAGTCTAAACATAATCCTCACTTTTCCCTCCTGGCACTTTCCCTGTAGGAGATACCGCAAGACGTTTCTGTATATTGGGCACAGCGCTCTGCAGGGTGTTAGCAGAGAGTTTCCCGGGACAGTGAAACCCTATATCAGAGACACTGAGAAGAAGCCCCAACGTTCCTTCCAGGCACTTTCAGTGTGGGTGCCTTCTCCACGTGGTTCCTGGTTTCACAGCAGCTCTGAAGAGAATGTTAGCAAAGAGGTAATCGGGACAGTGCAAACAGTACTCAAAGACAGGGAGAGCAAGCTCTACATTACTCTCTTGGCACTTTGGATGTGGGACATACAGCGAGATGTTTGCTGCTTTTGCGTTTGGCTGTTGGGAGATTTACAGCACAAAGATATCTAGTTGATTTGAAGCAGTTCCGAGAAAGTCTAAACATAATCCTCACTTTTCCCTCCTGGCACTTTCCCTGTAGGAGATACCGCAAGACGTTTCTGTATATTGGGCACAGCGCTCTGCAGGGTGTTAGCAGAGAGTTTCCCGGGACAGTGAAACCCTATATCAGAGACACTGAGAAGAAGCCCCAATGTTCCCTCCAGGCACTTTCAGTGTGGGTGCCTTCTCCACGTGGTTCCTGGTTTCACTGCAGCTCTGAAGAGAATGTTAGCAAAGAGGTAATCGGGACAGTGCAAACAGTACTCAAAGACAGGGAGAGCAAGCTCTACATTACTCTCTTGGCACTTTGGATGTGGGACATACAGCGAGATGTTTGCTGCTTTTGCGTTTGGCTGTTGGGAGATTTACAGCACAAAGATATCTAGTTGATTTGAAGCAGTTCCGAGAAAGTCTAAGCATAATCCTCACTTTTCCCTCCTGGCACTTTCCCTGTAGGGGATACCGCAAGACGTTTCTGTATATTGGGCACAGCGCTGTGCAGGGTGTTAGCAGAGACTTTCCCGGGACAGTGAAACCCTATGTCAGAGACACTGAGAAGAAGCCCCAATGTTCCCTCCAGGCACTTTCAGTGTGGGTGCCTTCTCCACGTGGTTCCTGGTTTCACTGCAGCTCTGAAGAGAATGTTAGCAAAGAGGTAATCGGGACAGTGCAAACAGTACTCAAAGACAGGGAGAGCAAGCTCTCTCTTGGCACTTTGGATGTGGGACATACAGTGAGATGTTTGCTGCTTTTACGTTTGGCTGTTGGGAGATTTACAGCACAAAGATATCTAGTTGATTTGAAGCAGTTCCGAGAAAGTCTAAACATAATCCTCACTTTTCCCTCCTGGCACTTTCCCTGTAGGAGATACCGCAAGACGTTTCTGTATATTGGGCACAGCGCTCTGCAGGGTGTTAGCAGAGAGTTTCCCGGGACAGTGAAACCCTATGTCAGAGACACTGAGAAGAAGCCCCAATGTTCCCTCCAGGCACTTTCAGTGTGGGTGCCTTCTCCACGTGGTTCCTGGTTTCACTGCAGCTCTGAAGAGAATGTTAGCAAAGAGGTAATCGGGACAGTGCAAACAGTACTCAAAGACAGGGAGAGCAAGCTCTCTCTTGGCACTTTGGATGTGGGACATACAGCGAGATGTTTGCTGCTTTTGCGTTTGGCTGTTGGGAGATTTACAGCACAAAGATATCTAGTTGATTTGAAGCAGTTCCGAGAAAGTCTAAACATAATCCTCACTTTTCCCTCCTGGCACTTTCCCTGTAGGAGATACCGCAAGACGTTTCTGTATATTGGGCACAGCGCTCTGCAGGGTGTTAGCAGAGACTTTCCCGGGACAGTGAAACCCTATATCAGAGACACTGAGAAGAAGCCCCAACGTTCCCTCCAGGCACTTTCAGTGTGGGTGCCTTCTCCACGTGGTTCCTGGTTTCACTGCAGCTCTGAAGAGAATGTTAGCAAAGAGGTAATCGGGACAGTGCAAACAGTACTCAAAGACAGGGAGAGCAAGCTCTCTCTTGGCACTTTGGATGTGGGACATACAGCGAGATGTTTGCTGCTTTTACATTTGGCTGTTGGGAGATTTACAGCACAAAGATATCTAGTTGATTTGAAGCAGTTCCGAGAAAGTCTAAGCATAATCCTCACTTTTCCCTCCTGGCACTTTCCCTGTAGGGGATACCGCAAGACGTTTCTGTATATTGGGCACAGCGCTGGCAGGGTGTTAGCAGAGACTTTCCCGGGACAGTGAAACCCTATGTCAGAGACACTGAGAAGAAGCCCCAATGTTCCCTCCAGGCACTTTCAGTGTGGGTGCCTTCTCCACGTGGTTCCTGGTTTCACTGCAGCTCTGAAGAGAATGTTAGCAAAGAGGTAATCGGGACAGCGCAAACAGTACTCAAAGACAGGGAGAGCAAGCTCTCTCTTGGCACTTTGGATGTGGGACATACAGCGAGATGTTTGCTGCTTTTGCGCTTGGCTGTTGGGAGATTTACAGCACAGAGATACCTACTTGATTTGAAGCAGTTCCGAGAAAGTCTAAACATAATCCTCACTTTTCCCTCCTGGCACTTTCCCTGTAGGAGATACCGCAAGACGTTTCTGTATATTGGGCACAGCGCTCTGCAGGGTGTTAGCAGAGAGTTTCCCGGGACAGTGAAACCCTATATCAGAGACACTGAGAAGAAGCCCCAACGTTCCTTCCAGGCACTTTCAGTGTGGGTGCCTTCTCCACGTGGTTCCTGGTTTCACTGCAGCTCTGAAGAGAATGTTAGCAAAGAGGTAATCGGGACAGCGCAAACAGTACTCAAAGACAGGGAGAGCAAGCTCTCTCTTGGCACTTTGGATGTGGGACATACAGCGAGATGTTTGCTGCTTTTGCGTTTGGCTGTTGGGAGATTTACAGCACAAAGATATCTAGTTGATTTGAAGCAGTTCCGAGAAAGTCTAAGCATAATCCTCACTTTTCCCTCCTGGCACTTTCCCTGTAGGAGATACCGCAAGACGTTTCTGTATATTGGGCACAGCGCTCTGCAGGGTGTTAGCAGAGAGTTTCCCGGGACAGTGAAACCCTATATCAGAGACACTGAGAAGAAGCCCCAGTGTTCCCTCCAGGCACTTTCAGTGTGGGTGCCTTCTCCACGTGGTTCCTGGTTTCACTGCAGCTCTGAAGAGAATGTTAGCAAAGAGGTAATCGGGACAGCGCAAACAGTACTCAAAGACAGGGAGAGCAAGCTCTCTCTTGGCACTTTGGATGTGGGACATACAGCGAGATGTTTGCTGCTTTTGCGTTTGGCTGTTGGGAGATTTACAGCACAGAGATACCTACTTGATTTGAAGCAGTTCCGAGAAAGTCTAAACATAATCCTCACTTTTCCCTCCTGGCACTTTCCCTGTAGGAGATACCGCAAGACGTTTCTGTATATTGGGCACAGCGCTCTGCAGGGTGTTAGCAGAGAGTTTCCCGGGACAGTGAAACCCTATATCAGAGACACTGAGAAGAAGCCCCAACGTTCCTTCCAGGCACTTTCAGTGTGGGTGCCTTCTCCACGTGGTTCCTGGTTTCACTGCAGCTCTGAAGAGAATGTTAGCAAAGAGGTAATCGGGACAGTGCAAACAGTACTCAAAGACAGGGAGAGCAAGCTCTCTCTTGGCACTTTGGATGTGGGACATACAGCGAGATGTTTGCTGCTTTTGCGTTTGGCTGTTGGGAGATTTACAGCACAAAGATATCTAGTTGACTTGAAGCAGTTCCGAGAAAGTCTAAACATAATCCTCACTTTTCCCTCCTGGCACTTTCCCTGTAGGAGATACCGCAAGACGTTTCTGTATATTGGGCACAGCGCTCTGCAGGGTGTTAGCAGAGAGTTTCCCGGGACAGTGAAACCCTATATCAGAGACACTGAGAAGAAGCCCCAACGTTCCTTCCAGGCACTTTCAGTGTGGGTGCCTTCTCCACGTGGTTCCTGGTTTCACTGCAGCTCTGAAGAGAATGTTAGCAAAGAGGTAATCGGGACAGTGCAAACAGTACTCAAAGACAGGGAGAGCAAGCTCTCTCTTGGCACTTTGGATGTGGGACATACAGCGAGATGTTTGCTGCTTTTGCGTTTGGCTGTTGGGAGATTTACAGCACAAAGATATCTAGTTGATTTGAAGCAGTACCGAGAAAGTCTAAACATAATCCTCACTTTTCCCTCCTGGCACTTTCCCTGTAGGAGATACCGCAAGACGTTTCTGTATATTGGGGACAGCGCTCTGCAGGGTGTTAGCAGAGAGTTTCCCGGGACAGTGAAACCCTATATCAGAGACACTGAGAAGAAGCCCCAACGTTCCCTCCAGGCACTTTCAGTGTGGGTGCCTTCTCCACGTGGTTCCTGGTTTCACTGCAGCTCTGAAGAGAATGTTAGCAAAGAGGTAATCGGGACAGTGCAAACAGTACTCAAAGACAGGGAGAGCAAGCTCTACATTACTCTCTTGGCACTTTGGATGTGGGACATACAGCGAGATGTTTGCTGCTTTTGCGTTTGGCTGTTGGGAGATTTACAGCACAAAGATATCTAGTTGATTTGAAGCAGTTCCGAGAAAGTCTAAACATAATCCTCACTTTTCCCTCCTGGTACTTTCCCTGTAGGAGATACCGCAAGACGTTTCTGTATATTGGGCACAGCGCTCTGCAGGGTGTTAGCAGAGAGTTTCCCGGGACAGTGAAACGCTATATCAGAGACACTGAGAAGAAGCCCCAACGTTCCTTCCAGGCACTTTCAGTGTGGGTGCCTTCTCCACGTGGTTCCTGGTTTCACTGCAGCTCTGAAGAGAATGTTAGCAAAGAGGTAATCGGGACAGTGCAAACAGTACTCAAAGACAGGGAGAGCAAGCTCTCTCTTGGCACTTTGGATGTGGGACATACAGCGAGATGTTTGCTGCTTTTACATTTGGCTGTTGGGAGATTTACAGCACAAAGATATCTAGTTGATTTGAAGCAGTTCTGAGAAAGTCTAAACATAATCCTCACTTTTCCCTCCTGGCACTTTCCCTGTAGGAGATACCGCAAGACGTTTCTGTATATTGGGCACAGCGCTCTGCAGGGTGTTAGCAGAGAGTTTCCCGGGACAGTGAAACCCTATATCAGAGACACTGAGAAGAAGCCCCAATGTTCCCTCCAGGCACTTTCAGTGTGGGTGCCTTCTCCACGTGGTTCCTGGTTTCACTGCAGCTCTGAAGAGAATGTTAGCAAAGAGGTAATCGGGACAGTGCAAACAGTACTCAAAGACAGGGAGAGCAAGCTCTACATTACTCTCTTGGCACTTTGGATGTGGGACATACAGCGAGATGTTTGCTGCTTTTGCGTTTGGCTGTTGGGAGATTTACAGCACAAAGATATCTAGTTGATTTGAAGCAGTTCCGAGAAAGTCTAAGCATAATCCTCACTTTTCCCTCCTGGCACTTTCCCTGTAGGGGATACCGCAAGACGTTTCTGTATATTGGGCACAGCGCTGTGCAGGGTGTTAGCAGAGACTTTCCCGGGACAGTGAAACCCTATGTCAGAGACACTGAGAAGAAGCCCCAATGTTCCCTCCAGGCACTTTCAGTGTGGGTGCCTTCTCCACGTGGTTCCTGGTTTCACTGCAGCTCTGAAGAGAATGTTAGCAAAGAGGTAATCGGGACAGTGCAAACAGTACTCAAAGACAGGGAGAGCAAGCTCTCTCTTGGCACTTTGGATGTGGGACATACAGTGAGATGTTTGCTGCTTTTACGTTTGGCTCTTGGGAGATTTACAGCACAAAGATATCTAGTTGATTTGAAGCAGTTCCGAGAAAGTCTAAACATAATCCTCACTTTTCCCTCCTGGCACTTTCCCTGTAGGAGATACCGCAAGACGTTTCTGTATATTGGGCACAGCGCTCTGCAGGGTGTTAGCAGAGAGTTTCCCGGGACAGTGAAACCCTATATCAGAGACACTGAGAAGAAGCCCCAACGTTCCTTCCAGGCACTTTCAGTGTGGGTGCCTTCTCCACGTGGTTCCTGGTTTCACTGCAGCTCTGAAGAGAATGTTAGCAAAGAGGTAATCGGGACAGTGCAAACAGTACTCAAAGACAGGGAGAGCAAGCTCTCTCTTGGCACTTTGGATGTGGGACATACAGTGAGATGTTTGCTGCTTTTACGTTTGGCTGTTGGGAGATTTACAGCACAAAGATATCTAGTTGATTTGAAGCAGTTCCGAGAAAGTCTAAACATAATCCTCACTTTTCCCTCCTGGCACTTTCCCTGTAGGAGATACCGCAAGACGTTTCTGTATATTGGGCACAGCGCTCTGCAGGGTGTTAGCAGAGAGTTTCCCGGGACAGTGAAACCCTATATCAGAGACACTGAGAAGAAGCCCCAATGTTCCCTCCAGGCACTTTCAGTGTGGGTGCCTTCTCCACGTGGTTCCTGGTTTCACTGCAGCTCTGAAGAGAATGTTAGCAAAGAGGTAATCGGGACAGTGCAAACAGTACTCAAAGACAGGGAGAGCAAGCTCTACATTACTCTCTTGGCACTTTGGATGTGGGACATACAGCGAGATGTTTGCTGCTTTTGCATTTGGCTGTTGGGAGATTTACAGCACAAAGATATCTAGTTGATTTGAAGCAGTTCCGAGAAAGTCTAAGCATAATCCTCACTTTTCCCTCCTGGCACTTTCCCTGTAGGGGATACCGCAAGACGTTTCTGTATATTGGGCACAGCGCTGTGCAGGGTGTTAGCAGAGACTTTCCCGGGACAGTGAAACCCTATGTCAGAGACACTGAGAAGAAGCCCCAATGTTCCCTCCAGGCACTTTCAGTGTGGGTGCCTTCTCCACGTGGTTCCTGGTTTCACTGCAGCTCTGAAGAGAATGTTAGCAAAGAGGTAATCGGGACAGTGCAAACAGTACTCAAAGACAGGGAGAGCAAGCTCTCTCTTGGCACTTTGGATGTGGGACATACAGTGAGATGTTTGCTGCTTTTACGTTTGGCTGTTGGGAGATTTACAGCACAAAGATATCTAGTTGATTTGAAGCAGTTCCGAGAAAGTCTAAACATAATCCTCACTTTTCCCTCCTGGCACTTTCCCTGTAGGAGATACCGCAAGACGTTTCTGTATATTGGGCACAGCGCTCTGCAGGGTGTTAGCAGAGAGTTTCCCGGGACAGTGAAACCCTATATCAGAGACACTGAGAAGAAGCCCCAACGTTCCTTCCAGGCACTTTCAGTGTGGGTGCCTTCTCCACGTGGTTCCTGGTTTCACTGCAGCTCTGAAGAGAATGTTAGCAAAGAGGTAATCGGGACAGTGCAAACAGTACTCAAAGACAGGGAGAGGAAGCTCTACATTACTCTCTTGGCACTTTGGATGTGGGACATACAGCGAGATGTTTGCTGCTTTTGCGTTTGGCTGTTGGGAGATTTACAGCACAAAGATATCTAGTTGATTTGAAGCAGTTCCGAGAAAGTCTAAACATAATCCTCACTTTTCCCTCCTGGCACTTTCCCTGTAGGGGATACCGCAAGACGTTTCTGTATATTGGGCACAGCGCTCTGCAGGGTGTTAGCAGAGAGTTTCCCGGGACAGTGAAACCCTATATCAGAGACACTGAGAAGAAGCCCCAATGTTCCCTCCAGGCACTTTCAGTGTGGGTGCCTTCTCCACGTGGTTCCTGGTTTCACTGCAGCTCTGAAGAGAATGTTAGCAAAGAGGTAATCGGGACAGTGCAAACAGTACTCAAAGACAGGGAGAGCAAGCTCTACATTACTCTCTTGGCACTTTGGATGTGGGACATACAGCGAGATGTTTGCTGCTTTTGCGTTTGGCTGTTGGGAGATTTACAGCACAAAGATATCTAGTTGATTTGAAGCAGTTCCGAGAAAGTCTAAGCATAATCCTCACTTTTCCCTCCTGGCACTTTCCCTGTAGGAGATACCGCAAGACGTTTCTGTATATTGGGCACAGCGCTCTGCAGGGTGTTAGCAGAGACTTTCCCGGGACAGTGAAACCCTATGTCAGAGACACTGAGAAGAAGCCCCAATGTTCCCTCCAGGCACTTTCAGTGTGGGTGCCTTCTCCACGTGGTTCCTGGTTTCACTGCAGCTCTGAAGAGAATGTTAGCAAAGAGGTAATCGGGACAGCGCAAACAGTACTCAAAGACAGGGAGAGCAAGCTCTCTCTTGGCACTTTGGATGTGGGACATACAGCGAGATGTTTGCTGCTTTTACGTTTGGCTGTTGGGAGATTTACAGCACAAAGATATCTAGTTGATTTGAAGCAGTTCCGAGAAAGTCTAAACATAATCCTCACTTTTCCCTCCTGGCACTTTCCCTGTAGGAGATACCGCAAGACGTTTCTGTATATTGGGCACAGCGCTCTGCAGGGTGTTAGCAGAGAGTTTCCCGGGACAGTGAAACCCTATATCAGAGACACTGAGAAGAAGCCCCAATGTTCCCTCCAGGCACTTTCAGTGTGGGTGCCTTCTCCACGTGGTTCCTGGTTTCACTGCAGCTCTGAAGAGAATGTTAGCAAAGAGGTAATCGGGACAGTGCAAAGAGTACTCAAAGACAGGGAGAGCAAGCTCTCTCTTGGCACTTTGGATGTGGGACATACAGCGAGATGTTTGCTGCTTTTGCGTTTGGCTGTTGGGAGATTTACAGCACAAAGATATCTAGTTGATTTGAAGCAGTTCCGAGAAAGTCTAAACATAATCCTCACTTTTCCCTCCTGGCACTTTCCCTGTAGGAGATACCGCAAGACGTTTCTGTATATTGGGCACAGCGCTCTGCAGGGTGTTAGCAGAGAGTTTCCCGGGACAGTGAAACCCTATATCAGAGACACTGAGAAGAAGCCCCAACGTTCCTTCCAGGCACTTTCAGTGTGGGTGCCTTCTCCACGTGGTTCCTGGTTTCACTGCAGCTCTGAAGAGAATGTTAGCAAAGAGGTAATCGGGACAGTGCAAACAGTACTCAAAGACAGGGAGAGCAAGCTCTCTCTTGGCACTTTGGATGTGGGACATACAGCGAGATTTTTGCTGCTTTTACATTTGGCTGTTGGGAGATTTACAGCACAAAGATATCTAGTTGATTTGAAGCAGTTCCGAGAAAGTCTAAACATAATCCTCACTTTTCCCTCCTGGCACTTTCCCTGTAGGAGATACCGCAAGACGTTTCTGTATATTGGGCACAGCGCTCTGCAGGGTGTTAGCAGAGAGTTTCCCGGGACAGTGAAACCCTATATCAGAGACACTGAGAAGAAGCCCCAACGTTCCCTCCAGGCACTTTCAGTGTGGGTGCCTTCTCCACGTGGTTCCTGGTTTCACTGCAGCTCTGAAGAGAATGTTAGCAAAGAGGTAATCGGGACAGTGCAAACAGTACTCAAAGACAGGGAGAGCAAGCTCTCTCTTGGCACTTTGGATGTGGGACATACAGCGAGATGTTTGCTGCTTTTACATTTGGCTGTTGGGAGATTTACAGCACAAAGATATCTAGTTGATTTGAAGCAGTTCCGAGAAAGTCTAAACATAATCCTCACTTTTCCCTCCTGGCACTTTCCCTGTAGGAGATACCGCAAGACGTTTCTGTATATTGGGCACAGCGCTCTGCAGGGTGTTAGCAGAGAGTTTCCCGGGACAGTGAAACCCTATATCAGAGACACTGAGAAGAAGCCCCAACGTTCCTTCCAGGCACTTTCAGTGTGGGTGCCTTCTCCACGTGGTTCCTGGTTTCACTGCAGCTCTGAAGAGAATGTTAGCAAAGAGGTAATCGGGACAGCGCAAACAGTACTCAAAGACAGGGAGAGCAAGCTCTCTCTTGGCACTTTGGATGTGGGACATACAGCGAGATGTTTGCTGCTTTTACGTTTGGCTGTTGGGAGATTTACAGCACAAAGATATCTAGTTGATTTGAAGCAGTTCCGAGAAAGTCTAAACATAATCCTCACTTTTCCCTCCTGGCACTTTCCCTGTAGGAGATACCGCAAGACGTTTCTGTATATTGGGCACAGCGCTCTGCAGGGTGTTAGCAGAGAGTTTCCCGGGACAGTGAAACCCGACATCAGAGACACTGAGAAGAAGCCCCAATGTTCCCTCCAGGCACTTTCAGTGTGGGTGCCTTCTCCACGTGGTTCCTGGTTTCACTGCAGCTCTGAAGAGAATGTTAGCAAAGAGGTAATCGGGACAGTGCAAACAGTACTCAAAGACAGGGAGAGCAAGCTCTACATTACTCCCTTGGCACTTTGGATGTGGGACATACAGCGAGATGTTTGCTGCTTTTGCGTTTGGCTGTTGGGAGATTTACAGCACAAAGATATCTAGTTGATTTGAAGCAGTTCCGAGAAAGTCTAAGCATAATCCTCACTTTTCCCTCCTGGCACTTTCCCTGTAGGGGATACCGCAAGACGTTTCTGTATATTGGGCACAGCGCTCTGCAGGGTGTTAGCAGAGACTTTCCCGGGACAGTGAAACCCTATGTCAGAGACACTGAGAAGAAGCCCCAATGTTCCCTCCAGGCACTTTCAGTGTGGGTGCCTTCTCCACGTGGTTCCTGGTTTCACTGCAGCTCTGAAGAGAATGTTAGCAAAGAGGTAATCGGGACAGCGCAAACAGTACTCAAAGACAGGGAGAGCAAGCTCTCTCTTGGCACTTTGGATGTGGGACATACAGCGAGATGTTTGCTGCTTTTACATTTGGCTGTTGGGAGATTTACAGCACAAAGATATCTAGTTGATTTGAAGCAGTTCCGAGAAAGTCTAAACATAATCCTCACTTTTCCCTCCTGGCACTTTCCCTGTAGGAGATACCGCAAGACGTTTCTGTATATTGGGCACAGCGCTCTGCAGGGTGTTAGCAGAGAGTTTCCCGGGACAGTGAAACCCTATATCAGAGACACTGAGAAGAAGCCCCAACGTTCCTTCCAGGCACTTTCAGTGTGGGTGCCTTCTCCACGTGGTTCCTGGTTTCACTGCAGCTCTGAAGAGAATGTTAGCAAAGAGGTAATCGGGACAGTGCAAACAGTACTCAAAGACAGGGAGAGCAAGCTCTCTCTTGGCACTTTGGATGTGGGACATACAGCGAGATGTTTGCTGCTTTTGCGTTTGGCTGTTGGGAGATTTACAGCACAAAGATATCTAGTTGATTTGAAGCAGTTCCGAGAAAGTCTAAACATAATCCTCACTTTTCCCTCCTGGCACTTTCCCTGTAGGAGATACCGCAAGACGTTTCTGTATATTGGGCACAGCGCTCTGCAGGGTGTTAGCAGAGAGTTTCCCGGGACAGTGAAACCCTATATCAGAGACACTGAGAAGAAGCCCCAACGTTCCCTCCAGGCACTTTCAGTGTGGGTGCCTTCTCCACGTGGTTCCTGGTTTCACTGCAGCTCTGAAGAGAATGTTAGCAAAGAGGTAATCGGGACAGTGCAAACAGTACTCAAAGACAGGGAGAGCAAGCTCTCTCTTGGCACTTTGGATGTGGGACATACAGCGAGATGTTTGCTGCTTTTACATTTGGCTGTTGGGAGATTTACAGCACAAAGATATCTAGTTGATTTGAAGCAGTTCCGAGAAAGTCTAAACATAATCCTCACTTTTCCCTCCTGGCACTTTCCCTGTAGGAGATACCGCAAGACGTTTCTGTATATTGGGCACAGCGCTCTGCAGGGTGTTAGCAGAGAGTTTCCCGGGACAGTGAAACCCTATATCAGAGACACTGAGAAGAAGCCCCAGTGTTCCCTCCAGGCACTTTCAGTGTGGGTGCCTTCTCCACGTGGTTCCTGGTTTCACTGCAGCTCTGAAGAGAATGTTAGCAAAGAGGTAATCGGGACAGTGCAAACAGTACTCAAAGACAGGGAGAGCAAGCTCTCTCTTGGCACTTTGGATGTGGGACATACAGCGAGATGTTTGCTGCTTTTGCGTTTGGCTGTTGGGAGATTTACAGCACAAAGATATCTAGTTGATTTGAAGCAGTTCCGAGAAAGTCTAAACATAATCCTCACTTTTCCCTCCTGGCACTTTCCCTGTAGGAGATACCGCAAGACGTTTCTGTATATTGGGCACAGCGCTCTGCAGGGTGTTAGCAGAGAGTTTCCCGGGACAGTGAAACCCTATATCAGAGACACTGAGAAGAAGCCCCAATGTTCCCTCCAGGCACTTTCAGTGTGGGTGCCTTCTCCACGTGGTTCCTGGTTTCACTGCAGCTCTGAAGAGAATGTTAGCAAAGAGGTAATCGGGACAGCGCAAACAGTACTCAAAGACAGGGAGAGCAAGCTCTCTCTTGGCACTTTGGATGTGGGACATACAGCGAGATGTTTGCTGCTTTTGCGTTTGGCTGTTGGGAGATTTACAGCACAAAGATATCTAGTTGATTTGAAGCAGTTCCGAGAAAGTCTAAGCATAATCCTCACTTTTCCCTCCTGGCACTTTCCCTGTAGGAGATACCGCAAGACGTTTCTGTATATTGGGCACAGCGCTCTGCAGGGTGTTAGCAGAGAGTTTCCCGGGACAGTGAAACCCTATATCAGAGACACTGAGAAGAAGCCCCAATGTTCCTTCCAGGCACTTTCAGTGTGGGTGCCTTCTCCACGTGGTTCCTGGTTTCACTGCAGCTCTGAAGAGAATGTTAGCAAAGAGGTAATCGGGACAGTGCAAACAGTACTCAAAGACAGGGAGAGCAAGCTCTACATTACTCTCTTGGCACTTTGGATGTGGGACATACAGCGAGATGTTTGCTGCTTTTGCGTTTGGCTGTTGGGAGATTTACAGCACAAAGATATCTAGTTGATTTGAAGCAGTTCCGAGAAAGTCTAAGCATAATCCTCACTTTTCCCTCCTGGCACTTTCCCTGTAGGAGATACCGCAAGACGTTTCTGTATATTGGGCACAGCGCTCTGCAGGGTGTTAGCAGAGAGTTTCCCGGGACAGTGAAACCCGACATCAGAGACACTGAGAAGAAGCCCCAATGTTCCTTCCAGGCACTTTCAGTGTGGGTGCCTTCTCCACGTGGTTCCTGGTTTCACTGCAGCTCTGAAGAGAATGTTAGCAAAGAGGTAATCGGGACAGTGCAAACAGTACTCAAAGACAGGGAGAGCAAGCTCTACATTACTCTCTTGGCACTTTGGATGTGGGACATACAGCGAGATGTTTGCTGCTTTTGCGTTTGGCTGTTGGGAGATTTACAGCACAAAGATATCTAGTTGATTTGAAGCAGTTCCGAGAAAGTCTAAACATAATCCTCACTTTTCCCTCCTGGCACTTTCCCTGTAGGAGATACCGCAAGGCGTTTCTGTATATTGGGCACAGCGCTCTGCAGGGTGTTAGCAGAGAGTTTCCCGGGACAGTGAAACCCTATATCAGAGACACTGAGAAGAAGCCCCAACGTTCCTTCCAGGCACTTTCAGTGTGGGTGCCTTCTCCACGTGGTTCCTGGTTTCACTGCAGCTCTGAAGAAAATGTTAGCAAAGAGGTAATCGGGACAGTGCAAACAGTACTCAAAGACAGGGAGAGCAAGCTCTCTCTTGGCACTTTGGATGTGGGACATACAGCGAGATGTTTGCTGCTTTTACATTTGGCTGTTGGGAGATTTACAGCACAAAGATATCTAGTTGATTTGAAGCAGTTCCGAGAAAGTCTAAACATAATCCTCACTTTTCCCTCCTGGCACTTTCCCTGTAGGAGATACCGCAAGACGTTTCTGTATATTGGGCACAGCGCTCTGCAGGGTGTTAGCAGAGAGTTTCCCGGGACAGTGAAACCCTATATCAGAGACACTGAGAAGAAGCCCCAACGTTCCTTCCAGGCACTTTCAGTGTGGGTGCCTTCTCCACGTGGTTCCTGGTTTCACTGCAGCTCTGAAGAGAATGTTAGCAAAGAGGTAATCGGGACAGTGCAAACAGTACTCAAAGACAGGGAGAGCAAGCTCTACATTACTCTCTTGGCACTTTGGATGTGGGACATACAGCGAGATGTTTGCTGCTTTTGCGTTTGGCTGTTGGGAGATTTACAGCACAAAGATATCTAGTTGATTTGAAGCAGTTCCGAGAAAGTCTAAGCATAATCCTCACTTTTCCCTCCTGGCACTTTCCCTGTAGGGGATACCGCAAGACATTTCTGTATATTGGGCACAGCGCTCTGCAGGGTGTTAGCAGAGACTTTCCCGGGACAGTGAAACCCTATGTCAGAGACACTGAGAAGAAGCCCCAACGTTCCCTCCAGGCACTTTCAGTGTGGGTGCCTTCTCCACGTGGTTCCTGGTTTCACTGCAGCTCTGAAGAGAATGTTAGCAAAGAGGTAATCGGGACAGCGCAAACAGTACTCAAAGACAGGGAGAGCAAGCTCTCTCTTGGCACTTTGGATGTGGGACATACAGCGAGATGTTTGCTGCTTTTACATTTGGCTGTTGGGAGATTTACAGCACAAAGATATCTAGTTGATTTGAAGCAGTTCCGAGAAAGTCTAAACATAATCCTCAGTTTTCCCTCCTGGCACTTTCCCTGTAGGAGATACCGCAAGACGTTTCTGTATATTGGGCACAGCGCTCTGCAGGGTGTTAGCAGAGAGTTTCCCGGGACAGTGAAACCCTATATCAGAGACACTGAGAAGAAGCCCCAACGTTCCTTCCAGGCACTTTCAGTGTGGGTGCCTTCTCCACGTGGTTCCTGGTTTCACTGCAGCTCTGAAGAGAATGTTAGCAAAGAGGTAATCGGGACAGTGCAAACAGTACTCAAAGACAGGGAGAGCAAGCTCTCTCTTGGCACTTTGGATGTGGGACATACAGCGAGATGTTTGCTGCTTTTGCGTTTGGCTGTTGGGAGATTTACAGCACAAAGATATCTAGTTGATTTGAAGCAGTTCCGAGAAAGTCTAAGCATAATCCTCACTTTTCCCTCCTGGCACTTTCCCTGTAGGGGATACCGCAAGACGTTTCTGTATATTGGGCACAGCGCTCTGCAGGGTGTTAGCAGAGACTTTCCCGGGACAGTGAAACCCTATGTCAGAGACACTGAGAAGAAGCCCCAATGTTCCCTCCAGGCACTTTCAGTGTGGGTGCCTTCTCCACGTGGTTCCTGGTTTCACTGCAGCTCTGAAGAGAATGTTAGCAAAGAGGTAATCGGGACAGCGCAAACAGTACTCAAAGACAGGGAGAGCAAGCTCTCTCTTGGCACTTTGGATGTGGGACATACAGCGAGATGTTTGCTGCTTTTACATTTGGCTGTTGGGAGATTTACAGCACAAAGATATCTAGTTGATTTGAAGCAGTTCCGAGAAAGTCTAAACATAATCCTCACTTTTCCCTCCTGGCACTTTCCCTGTAGGAGATACCGCAAGACGTTTCTGTATATTGGGCACAGCGCTCTGCAGGGTGTTAGCAGAGAGTTTCCCGGGACAGTGAAACCCTATATCAGAGACACTGAGAAGAAGCCCCAACGTTCCTTCCAGGCACTTTCAGTGTGGGTGCCTTCTCCACGTGGTTCCTGGTTTCACTGCAGCTCTGAAGAGAATGTTAGCAAAGAGGTAATCGGGACAGTGCAAACAGTACTCAAAGACAGGGAGAGCAAGCTCTCTCTTGGCACTTTGGATGTGGGACATACAGCGAGATGTTTGCTGCTTTTGCGTTTGGCTGTTGGGAGATTTACAGCACAAAGATATCTAGTTGATTTGAAGCAGTTCCGAGAAAGTCTAAACATAATCCTCACTTTTCCCTCCTGGCACTTTCCCTGTAGGAGATACCGCAAGACGTTTCTGTATATTGGGCACAGCGCTCTGCAGGGTGTTAGCAGAGAGTTTCCCGGGACAGTGAAACCCTATATCAGAGACACTGAGAAGAAGCCCCAACGTTCCCTCCAGGCACTTTCAGTGTGGGTGCCTTCTCCACGTGGTTCCTGGTTTCACTGCAGCTCTGAAGAGAATGTTAGCAAAGAGGTAATCGGGACAGTGCAAACAGTACTCAAAGACAGGGAGAGCAAGCTCTCTCTTGGCACTTTGGATGTGGGACATACAGCGAGATGTTTGCTGCTTTTACATTTGGCTGTTGGGAGATTTACAGCACAAAGATATCTAGTTGATTTGAAGCAGTTCCGAGAAAGTCTAAACATAATCCTCACTTTTCCCTCCTGGCACTTTCCCTGTAGGAGATACCGCAAGACGTTTCTGTATATTGGGCACAGCGCTCTGCAGGGTGTTAGCAGAGAGTTTCCCGGGACAGTGAAACCCTATATCAGAGACACTGAGAAGAAGCCCCAGTGTTCCCTCCAGGCACTTTCAGTGTGGGTGCCTTCTCCACGTGGTTCCTGGTTTCACTGCAGCTCTGAAGAGAATGTTAGCAAAGAGGTAATCGGGACAGTGCAAACAGTACTCAAAGACAGGGAGAGCAAGCTCTCTCTTGGCACTTTGGATGTGGGACATACAGCGAGATGTTTGCTGCTTTTGCGTTTGGCTGTTGGGAGATTTACAGCACAAAGATATCTAGTTGATTTGAAGCAGTTCCGAGAAAGTCTAAACATAATCCTCACTTTTCCCTCCTGGCACTTTCCCTGTAGGAGATACCGCAAGACGTTTCTGTATATTGGGCACAGCGCTCTGCAGGGTGTTAGCAGAGAGTTTCCCGGGACAGTGAAACCCTATATCAGAGACACTGAGAAGAAGCCCCAATGTTCCCTCCAGGCACTTTCAGTGTGGGTGCCTTCTCCACGTGGTTCCTGGTTTCACTGCAGCTCTGAAGAGAATGTTAGCAAAGAGGTAATCGGGACAGCGCAAACAGTACTCAAAGACAGGGAGAGCAAGCTCTCTCTTGGCACTTTGGATGTGGGACGTACAGCGAGATGTTTGCTGCTTTTGCGTTTGGCTGTTGGGAGATTTACAGCACAAAGATATCTAGTTGATTTGAAGCAGTTCCGAGAAAGTCTAAGCATAATCCTCACTTTTCCCTCCTGGCACTTTCCCTGTAGGAGATACCGCAAGACGTTTCTGTATATTGGGCACAGCGCTCTGCAGGGTGTTAGCAGAGAGTTTCCCGGGACAGTGAAACCCTATATCAGAGACACTGAGAAGAAGCCCCAATGTTCCTTCCAGGCACTTTCAGTGTGGGTGCCTTCTCCACGTGGTTCCTGGTTTCACTGCAGCTCTGAAGAGAATGTTAGCAAAGAGGTAATCGGGACAGTGCAAACAGTACTCAAAGACAGGGAGAGCAAGCTCTACATTACTCTCTTGGCACTTTGGATGTGGGACATACAGCGAGATGTTTGCTGCTTTTGCGTTTGGCTGTTGGGAGATTTACAGCACAAAGATATCTAGTTGATTTGAAGCAGTTCCGAGAAAGTCTAAGCATAATCCTCACTTTTCCCTCCTGGCACTTTCCCTGTAGGAGATACCGCAAGACGTTTCTGTATATTGGGCACAGCGCTCTGCAGGGTGTTAGCAGAGAGTTTCCCGGGACAGTGAAACCCGACATCAGAGACACTGAGAAGAAGCCCCAATGTTCCTTCCAGGCACTTTCAGTGTGGGTGCCTTCTCCACGTGGTTCCTGGTTTCACTGCAGCTCTGAAGAGAATGTTAGCAAAGAGGTAATCGGGACAGTGCAAACAGTACTCAAAGACAGGGAGAGCAAGCTCTACATTACTCTCTTGGCACTTTGGATGTGGGACATACAGCGAGATGTTTGCTGCTTTTGCGTTTGGCTGTTGGGAGATTTACAGCACAAAGATATCTAGTTGATTTGAAGCAGTTCCGAGAAAGTCTAAACATAATCCTCACTTTTCCCTCCTGGCACTTTCCCTGTAGGAGATACCGCAAGGCGTTTCTGTATATTGGGCACAGCGCTCTGCAGGGTGTTAGCAGAGAGTTTCCCGGGACAGTGAAACCCTATATCAGAGACACTGAGAAGAAGCCCCAACGTTCCTTCCAGGCACTTTCAGTGTGGGTGCCTTCTCCACGTGGTTCCTGGTTTCACTGCAGCTCTGAAGAAAATGTTAGCAAAGAGGTAATCGGGACAGTGCAAACAGTACTCAAAGACAGGGAGAGCAAGCTCTCTCTTGGCACTTTGGATGTGGGACATACAGCGAGATGTTTGCTGCTTTTACATTTGGCTGTTGGGAGATTTACAGCACAAAGATATCTAGTTGATTTGAAGCAGTTCCGAGAAAGTCTAAACATAATCCTCACTTTTCCCTCCTGGCACTTTCCCTGTAGGAGATACCGCAAGACGTTTCTGTATATTGGGCACAGCGCTCTGCAGGGTGTTAGCAGAGAGTTTCCCGGGACAGTGAAACCCTATATCAGAGACACTGAGAAGAAGCCCCAACGTTCCTTCCAGGCACTTTCAGTGTGGGTGCCTTCTCCACGTGGTTCCTGGTTTCACTGCAGCTCTGAAGAGAATGTTAGCAAAGAGGTAATCGGGACAGTGCAAACAGTACTCAAAGACAGGGAGAGCAAGCTCTACATTACTCTCTTGGCACTTTGGATGTGGGACATACAGCGAGATGTTTGCTGCTTTTGCGTTTGGCTGTTGGGAGATTTACAGCACAAAGATATCTAGTTGATTTGAAGCAGTTCCGAGAAAGTCTAAGCATAATCCTCACTTTTCCCTCCTGGCACTTTCCCTGTAGGGGATACCGCAAGACATTTCTGTATATTGGGCACAGCGCTCTGCAGGGTGTTAGCAGAGACTTTCCCGGGACAGTGAAACCCTATGTCAGAGACACTGAGAAGAAGCCCCAACGTTCCCTCCAGGCACTTTCAGTGTGGGTGCCTTCTCCACGTGGTTCCTGGTTTCACTGCAGCTCTGAAGAGAATGTTAGCAAAGAGGTAATCGGGACAGCGCAAACAGTACTCAAAGACAGGGAGAGCAAGCTCTCTCTTGGCACTTTGGATGTGGGACATACAGCGAGATGTTTGCTGCTTTTACATTTGGCTGTTGGGAGATTTACAGCACAAAGATATCTAGTTGATTTGAAGCAGTTCCGAGAAAGTCTAAACATAATCCTCAGTTTTCCCTCCTGGCACTTTCCCTGTAGGAGATACCGCAAGACGTTTCTGTATATTGGGCACAGCGCTCTGCAGGGTGTTAGCAGAGAGTTTCCCGGGACAGTGAAACCCTATATCAGAGACACTGAGAAGAAGCCCCAACGTTCCTTCCAGGCACTTTCAGTGTGGGTGCCTTCTCCACGTGGTTCCTGGTTTCACTGCAGCTCTGAAGAGAATGTTAGCAAAGAGGTAATCGGGACAGTGCAAACAGTACTCAAAGACAGGGAGAGCAAGCTCTCTCTTGGCACTTTGGATGTGGGACATACAGCGAGATGTTTGCTGCTTTTGCGTTTGGCTGTTGGGAGATTTACAGCACAAAGATATCTAGTTGATTTGAAGCAGTTCCGAGAAAGTCTAAACATAATCCTCACTTTTCCCTCCTGGCACTTTCCCTGTAGGAGATACCGCAAGACGTTTCTGTATATTGGGCACAGCGCTCTGCAGGGTGTTAGCAGAGAGTTTCCCGGGACAGTGAAACCCTATATCAGAGACACTGAGAAGAAGCCCCAATGTTCCTTCCAGGCACTTTCAGTGTGGGTGCCTTCTCCACGTGGTTCCTGGTTTCACTGCAGCTCTGAAGAGAATGTTAGCAAAGAGGTAATCGGGACAGTGCAAACAGTACTCAAAGACAGGGAGAGCAAGCTCTCTCTTGGCACTTTGGATGTGGGACATACAGCGAGATGTTTGCTGCTTTTACATTTGGCTGTTGGGAGATTTACAGCACAAAGATATCTAGTTGATTTGAAGCAGTTCCGAGAAAGTCTAAACATAATCCTCACTTTTCCCTCCTGGCACTTTCCCTGTAGGAGATACCGCAAGACGTTTCTGTATATTGGGCACAGCGCTCTGCAGGGTGTTAGCAGAGAGTTTCCCGGGACAGTGAAACCCTATATCAGAGACACTGAGAAGAAGCCCCAATGTTCCCTCCAGGCACTTTCAGTGTGGGTGCCTTCTCCACGTGGTTCCTGGTTTCACTGCAGCTCTGAAGAGAATGTTAGCAAAGAGGTAATCGGGACAGTGCAAACAGTACTCAAAGACAGGGAGAGCAAGCTCTCTCTTGGCACTTTGGATGTGGGACATACAGCGAGATGTTTGCTGCTTTTACATTTGGCTGTTGGGAGATTTACAGCACAAAGATATCTAGTTGATTTGAAGCAGTTCCGAGAAAGTCTAAACATAATCCTCACTTTTCCCTCCTGGCACTTTCCCTGTAGGAGATACCGCAAGACGTTTCTGTATATTGGGCACAGCGCTGTGCAGGGTGTTAGCAGAGAGTTTCCCGGGACAGTGAAACCCTATATCAGAGACACTGAGAAGAAGCCCCAACGTTCCTTCCAGGCACTTTCAGTGTGGGTGCCTTCTCCACGTGGTTCCTGGTTTCACTGCAGCTCTGAAGAGAATGTTAGCAAAGAGGTAATCGGGACAGCGCAAACAGTACTCAAAGACAGGAAGAGCAAGCTCTCTCTTGGCACTTTCTCTCCTGAAGAGAGCAGGAAAGCCTGCAGCCCCCAGGTGTGTGGGGCTACGCAAGCGGTTCCCAAAGAGCTTTAGAACAAGGCATAGTTTTCCCTGCTGGCTCTTTGGGCGTGGGACCAATCTCCAGACATATGGCCATTTTTGTGCCTGGCGCGGCGCCAAGTGGGAAAGGGTGGTTTTGAGGCTGAAAGCGCGAGAAAAGCCTGCAGCCCCCAGTTTGTGTGGGGCTACGCAAGCGGTTCCCAAAGAGCTTTAGAACAAGGCATAGTTTTCCCTGCTGGGTCTTTGGGCGTGGGACCAGTCTCCAGACATATGGCCATTTTTGGGCCTGGCACGGCGCCAAGTGGGAAAGGGTGGTTTTGAGGCTGAAGGCAGCAGGAAAGCCTGCAGCCCCCAGGTGTGTGGGGCTACGCAAGCGGTTCCCAAAGAGCTTTAGAACAAGGCATAGTTTTCCCTGCTGGCTCTTTGGGCGTGGGACCAATCTCCAGAAATATGGCCATATTTATGCCTGGCTTGGCGCCAAGTGGGAAAGGGTGCTTTTGAGGCTGAAGAGAGCAGGAAAGCCTGCAGCCCCCAGGTGTGTGGGGCTACGCAAGCGGTTCCCAAAGAGCTTTAGAACAAGGCATAGTTTTCCCTGCTGGCTCTTTGGGCGTGGGACCAACCTCCAGACATATGGCCATTTTTGTGCCTGGCGTGACGCCATGTGGGAAAGGGTGGTTTTGAGGCTGAAGGCAGCAGGAAAGCCTGCAGCCCCCAGGTGTGTGGGGCTACGCAAGCGGTTCCCAAAGAGCTTTAGAACAAGGCATAGTTTTCCCTGCTGGCTCTTTGGGCGTGGGACCAGCCTCCAGAAATATGGCCATTTTTGTGCCTGGCGTGACGCCATGTGGGAAAGGGTGGTTTTGAGGCTGAAAGCGCGAGAAAAGCCTGCAGCCCCCAGGTGTGTGGGGCTACGCAAGCGGTTCCCAAAGAGCTTTAGAACAAGGCATAGTTTTCCCTGCTGGCTCTTTGGGAAAGGGACCAGTCTCCATACATATGGCCATTTTTGGGCCTGGCGCGGGGCCAAATGGGAAAGGGGTGTTTGGAGGCTGAAAGCAGCAGGAAAGCCTGCAGCCCCCAGGTGTGTGGGGCTACGCAAGCGGTTCCCAAAGAGCTTTAGAACAAGGCATAGTTTTCCCTGCTGGCTCTTTGGGAAAGGGACCAGTCTCCAGACATATGGCCATTTTTGTGCCTGGCGCGGCGCCAAGTGGGAAATGGTGGTTTTGAGGCTGAAAGCGCAAGAAAAGCCTGCAGCCCCCAGGTGTGTGGGGCTACGCAAGCGGTTCCCAAAGAGCTTTAGAACAAGGCATAGTTTTCCCTGCTGGCTCTTTGGGCGTGGGACCAGTCTCCAGACATATGGCCATTTTTGTGCCTGGCGCGACGCCAAGTGGGAAATGGTGGTTTTGAGGCAGAAGGCAGCAGGAAAGCCTGCAGCCCCCAGGTGTGTGGGGCTACGCAAGCCGTTCCCAAAGAGCTTTAGAACAAGGCATAGTTTTCCCTGCTGGCTCTTTGGGCGTGGGACCAGTCTCCAGACACATGGCCATTTTTGTGCCTGGCGCGGCGCCAAGTGGGAAAGGGTGGTTTTGAGGCTGAAGGCAGCAGGAAAGCCTGCAGCCCCCAGGTGTGTGGGGCTACGCAAGCGGTTCCCAAAGAGCTTTAGAACAAGGCATAGTTTTCCCTGCTGGCTCTTTGGGCGTGGGACCAACCTCCAGACATATGGCCATTTTTGTGCCTGGCACAGCGCCAAGTAGGAAAGGGTGGTTTTGAGGCTGAAAGCGCGAGAAAAGCCTGCAGCCCCCAGTTTGTGTGGGGCTACGCAAGCGGTTCCCAAAGAGCTTTAGAACAAGGCATAGTTTTCCCTGCTGGCTCTTTGGGCGTGGGACCAGTCTCCAGACATATGGCCATTTTTGGGCCTGGCGCGGCGCCAAGTGGGAAAGGGTGGTTTTGAGGCTGAAGGCTGCAGGAAAGCCTGCAGCCCCCAGGTGTGTGGGGCTACGCAAGCGGTTCCCAAAGAGCTTTAGAACAAGGCATAGTTTTCCCTGCTGGCTCTTTGGGCGTGGGACCAATCTCCAGACATATGGCCATTTTTGTGCCTGGCGCGGCGCCAAGTGCGAAAGGGTTCTTCTGAGGCTGAAGACAGCAGGAAAGCCTGCAGCCCCCAGGTGTGTGGGGCTACGCAAGCGGTTCCCAAAGAGCGTTAGAACAAGGCATAGTTTTCCCTGCTGGCTCTTTGGGCGTGGGACCAGTCTCCAGACATATGGGCATTTTGGGCCTGGCGCGGCGCCAAGTGCGAAAGGGTGGTTTTGAGGCTGAAGAGAGCAGGAAAGCCTGCAGCCCCCAGGTCTGTGGGGCTACGCAAGAGGTTCCCAAAGAGCATTAGAACAAGGCATAGTTTTCCCTGCTGGCTCTTTGGGCGTGGGACCAACCTGCAGACATATGGCCATTTTTGTGCCTGGCGTGGAGCCATGTGGGAAAGGGTGTTTTTGAGGCTGAAGGCAGCAGGAAAGCCTGCAGCCCCCAGGTCTCTGGGCCTACGCAAGCGGTTCCCAAAGAGCTTTAGAACAAGGCATAGTTTTCCCTGCTGGCTCTTCGGGCGCGGGACCAGTCTCCAGACATATGGCCATTTTTGTGCCTGGCGCGGCATCAAGTGGGAAAGGGTGGTTTTGAGGCTGAAAGCGCGAGAAAAGCCTGCAGCCCCCAGTTTGTGTGGGGCTACGCAAGCGGTTCCCAAAGAGCTTTAGAACAAGGCATAGTTTTCCCTGCTGGCTCTTTGGGCGTGGGACCAGTCCCCAGACATATGGCCATTCTTGGGCACGGCGCGGCGCCAAGTGGGAAAGGGTGCTTTTGAGGCTGAAGGCAGCAGGAAAGCCTGCAGCCCCCAGGTGTGTGGGGCTACGCAAGAGGTTCCCAAAGAGCTTTAGAACAAGGCATAGTTTTCCCTGCTGGCTCTTTGGGCGTGGGACCAACCTCCAGACATATGGCCATTTTTGTGCCTGGCGCAGCGCCAAGTGGGAAAGGGTGGTTTTGAGGCTGAAAGCGCGAGAAAAGCCTGCAGCCCCCAGTTTGTGTGGGGCTACGCAAGCGGTTCCCAAAGAGCTTTAGAACAAGGCAAAGTTTTCCCTGCTGGCTCTTTGGGCGTGGGACCAGTCTCCAGACATATGGCCATTTTTGGGCCTGGCGCGGCGCCAAGTGGGAAAGGGTGGTTTTGAGGCTGAAGTCAGCAGGAAAGCCTGCAGCCCCCAGGTGTGTGGGGCTACGCAAGCGGTTCCCAAAGAGCTTTAGAACAAGGCATAGTTTTCCCTGCTGGCTCTTTGGGCGTGGGACCAGTCTCCAGACATATGGCCATTTTTGGGCCTGGCGCGGCGCCAAGTGGGAAAGGGGTGGTTTTGAAGCTGAAGGCAGCAGGAAAGCCTGCAGCCCCCAGGTGTGTGGGGCTACGCAAGCGGTTCCCAAAGAGCTTTAGAACAAGGCATAATTTTCCCTGCTGGCTCTTTGGGCGTGGGACCAGTCTCCAGACATATGGCCATTTTTGTGCCTGGCGCGGCGCCATGTGGGAAAGGGTGGTTTTGAGGCGGAAGGCAGCAGGAAAGCCTGCAGCCCCCAGGTGTGTGGGGCTACGCAAGCGGTTCCCAAAGAGCTTTAGAACAAGGCATAGCTTTCCCTGCTGGCTCTTTGGGAAAGGGACCAATCTCCAGACATATGGCCATTTTTGGGCCCAGCGCGGCGCCAAGTGCGAAAGGGTTCTTCTTAGGCTGAAGGCAGCAGGAAAGCCTGCAGCCCCCAGTTTGTGTGGGGCTACGCAAGCGGTTCCCAAAGAGCTTTAGAACAAGGCATAGTTTTCCCTGCTGGCTCTTTGGGCGTGGGACCAATCTCCAGACATATGGCCATTTCTGGGAGTGGCGCGGCGTTAAGTGGGAAAGGGTGGTTTTGAGGCTGAAGGCAGCAGGAAAGCCTGCAGCCCCTAGGTCTGTGGGGCTACGGAAGCGGTTCCCAAAGAGCTTTAGAACAAGGCATAGTTTTCCCTGCTGGCTCTTTGGGCGTGGGACCAATCTCCAGAAATATGGCCATTTATGTGGCTGGAGCGGCGCCAAGTGGGAAAGGGTGGTTTTGAGGCTGAAGGCAGCAGGAAAGCCTGCAGCCCCCAGGTGTGTGGGGCTACGCAAGCGGTTCCCAAAGAGCTTTAGAACAAGGCATAGTTTTCCCTGCTGGCTCTTTGGGCGTGGGACCAATCTCCAGAAATATGGCCATATTTATGCCTGGCTTGGCGCCAAGTGGGAAAGGGTGCTTTTGAGGCTGAAGAGAGCAGGAAAGCCTGCAGCCCCCAGGTGTGTGGGGCTACGCAAGCGGTTCCCAAAGAGCTTTAGAACAAGGCATAGTTTTCCCTGCTGGCTCTTTGGGCGTGGGACCAACCTCCAGACATATGGCCATTTTTGTGCCTGGCGTGACGCCATGTGGGAAAGGGTGGTTTTGAGGCTGAAGGCAGCAGGAAAGCCTGCAGCCCCCAGGTGTGTGGGGCTACGCAAGCGGTTCCCAAAGAGCTTTAGAACAAGGCATAGTTTTCCCTGCTGGCTCTTTGGGCGTGGGACCAGCCTCCAGAAATATGGCCATTTTTGTGCCTGGCGTGACGCCATGTGGGAAAGGGTGGTTTTGAGGCTGAAAGCGCGAGAAAAGCCTGCAGCCCCCAGGTGTGTGGGGCTACGCAAGCGGTTCCCAAAGAGCTTTAGAACAAGGCATAGTTTTCCCTGCTGGCTCTTTGGGAAAGGGACCAGACTCCATACATATGGCCATTTTTGGGCCTGGCGCGGGGCCAAATGGGAAAGGGGTGTTTGGAGGCTGAAGGCAGCAGGAAAGCCTGCAGCCCCCAGGTGTGTGGGGCTACGCAAGCGGTTCCCAAAGAGCTTTAGAACAAGGCATAGTTTTCCCTGCTGGCTCTTTGGGAAAGGGACCAGTCTCCAGACATATGGCCATTTTTGTGCCTGGCGCGGCGCCAAGTGGGAAATGGTGGTTTTGAGGCTGAAAGCGCAAGAAAAGCCTGCAGCCCCCAGGTGTGTGGGGCTACGCAAGCGGTTCCCAAAGAGCTTTAGAACAAGGCATAGTTTTCCCTGCTGGCTCTTTGGGCGTGGGACCAGTCTCCAGACATATGGCCATTTTTGTGCCTGGCGCGACGCCAAGTGGGAAATGGTGGTTTTGAGGCAGAAGGCAGCAGGAAAGCCTGCAGCCCCCAGGTGTGTGGGGCTACGCAAGCCGTTCCCAAAGAGCTTTAGAACAAGGCATAGTTTTCCCTGCTGGCTCTTTGGGCGTGGGACCAGTCTCCAGACACATGGCCATTTTTGTGCCTGGCGCGGCGCCAAGTGGGAAAGGGTGGTTTTGAGGCTGAAGGCAGCAGGAAAGCCTGCAGCCCCCAGGTGTGTGGGGCTACGCAAGCGGTTCCCAAAGAGCTTTAGAACAAGGCATAGTTTTCCCTGCTGGCTCTTTGGGCGTGGGACCAACCTCCAGACATATGGCCATTTTTGTGCCTGGCACAGCGCCAAGTAGGAAAGGGTGGTTTTGAGGCTGAAAGCGCGAGAAAAGCCTGCAGCCCCCAGTTTGTGTGGGGCTACGCAAGCGGTTCCCAAAGAGCTTTAGAACAAGGCATAGTTTTCCCTGCTGGCTCTTTGGGCGTGGGACCAGTCTCCAGACATATGGCCATTTTTGGGCCTGGCGCGGCGCCAAGTGGGAAAGGGTGGTTTTGAGGCTGAAGGCTGCAGGAAAGCCTGCAGCCCCCAGGTGTGTGGGGCTACGCAAGCGGTTCCCAAAGAGCTTTAGAACAAGGCATAGTTTTCCCTGCTGGCTCTTTGGGCGTGGGACCAATCTCCAGACATATGGCCATTTTTGTGCCTGGCGCGGCGCCAAGTGCGAAAGGGTTCTTCTGAGGCTGAAGACAGCAGGAAAGCCTGCAGCCCCCAGGTGTGTGGGGCTACGCAAGCGGTTCCCAAAGAGCGTTAGAACAAGGCATAGTTTTCCCTGCTGGCTCTTTGGGCGTGGGACCAGTCTCCAGACATATGGGCATTTTGGGCCTGGCGCGGCGCCAAGTGCGAAAGGGTGGTTTTGAGGCTGAAGAGAGCAGGAAAGCCTGCAGCCCCCAGGTCTGTGGGGCTACGCAAGAGGTTCCCAAAGAGCATTAGAACAAGGCATAGTTTTCCCTGCTGGCTCTTTGGGCGTGGGACCAACCTGCAGACATATGGCCATTTTTGTGCCTGGCGTGGAGCCATGTGGGAAAGGGTGTTTTTGAGGCTGAAGGCAGCAGGAAAGCCTGCAGCCCCCAGGTCTCTGGGCCTACGCAAGCGGTTCCCAAAGAGCTTTAGAACAAGGCATAGTTTTCCCTGCTGGCTCTTCGGGCGCGGGACCAGTCTCCAGACATATGGCCATTTTTGTGCCTGGCGCGGCATCAAGTGGGAAAGGGTGGTTTTGAGGCTGAAAGCGCGAGAAAAGCCTGCAGCCCCCAGTTTGTGTGGGGCTACGCAAGCGGTTCCCAAAGAGCTTTAGAACAAGGCATAGTTTTCCCTGCTGGCTCTTTGGGCGTGGGACCAGTCCCCAGACATATGGCCATTCTTGGGCACGGCGCGGCGCCAAGTGGGAAAGGGTGCTTTTGAGGCTGAAGGCAGCAGGAAAGCCTGCAGCCCCCAGGTGTGTGGGGCTACGCAAGAGGTTCCCAAAGAGCTTTAGAACAAGGCATAGTTTTCCCTGCTGGCTCTTTGGGCGTGGGACCAACCTCCAGACATATGGCCATTTTTGTGCCTGGCGCAGCGCCAAGTGGGAAAGGGTGGTTTTGAGGCTGAAAGCGCGAGAAAAGCCTGCAGCCCCCAGTTTGTGTGGGGCTACGCAAGCGGTTCCCAAAGAGCTTTAGAACAAGGCAAAGTTTTCCCTGCTGGCTCTTTGGGCGTGGGACCAGTCTCCAGACATATGGCCATTTTTGGGCCTGGCGCGGCGCCAAGTGGGAAAGGGTGGTTTTGAGGCTGAAGTCAGCAGGAAAGCCTGCAGCCCCCAGGTGTGTGGGGCTACGCAAGCGGTTCCCAAAGAGCTTTAGAACAAGGCATAGTTTTCCCTGCTGGCTCTTTGGGCGTGGGACCAGTCTCCAGACATATGGCCATTTTTGGGCCTGGCGCGGCGCCAAGTGGGAAAGGGGTGGTTTTGAAGCTGAAGGCAGCAGGAAAGCCTGCAGCCCCCAGGTGTGTGGGGCTACGCAAGCGGTTCCCAAAGAGCTTTAGAACAAGGCATAATTTTCCCTGCTGGCTCTTTGGGCGTGGGACCAGTCTCCAGACATATGGCCATTTTTGTGCCTGGCGCGGCGCCATGTGGGAAAGGGTGGTTTTGAGGCGGAAGGCAGCAGGAAAGCCTGCAGCCCCCAGGTGTGTGGGGCTACGCAAGCGGTTCCCAAAGAGCTTTAGAACAAGGCATAGCTTTCCCTGCTGGCTCTTTGGGAAAGGGACCAATCTCCAGACATATGGCCATTTTTGGGCCCAGCGCGGCGCCAAGTGCGAAAGGGTTCTTCTTAGGCTGAAGGCAGCAGGAAAGCCTGCAGCCCCCAGTTTGTGTGGGGCTACGCAAGCGGTTCCCAAAGAGCTTTAGAACAAGGCATAGTTTTCCCTGCTGGCTCTTTGGGCGTGGGACCAATCTCCAGACATATGGCCATTTCTGGGAGTGGCGCGGCGTTAAGTGGGAAAGGGTGGTTTTGAGGCTGAAGGCAGCAGGAAAGCCTGCAGCCCCTAGGTCTGTGGGGCTACGGAAGCGGTTCCCAAAGAGCTTTAGAACAAGGCATAGTTTTCCCTGCTGGCTCTTTGGGCGTGGGACCAATCTCCAGAAATATGGCCATTTATGTGGCTGGAGCGGCGCCAAGTGGGAAAGGGTGGTTTTGAGGCTGAAGGCAGCAGGAAAGCCTGCAGCCCCCAGGTGTGTGGGGCTACGCAAGCGGTTCCCAAAGAGCTTTAGAACAAGGCATAGTTTTCCCTGCTGGCTCTTTGGGCGTGGGACCAATCTCCAGAAATATGGCCATATTTATGCCTGGCTTGGCGCCAAGTGGGAAAGGGTGCTTTTGAGGCTGAAGAGAGCAGGAAAGCCTGCAGCCCCCAGGTGTGTGGGGCTACGCAAGCGGTTCCCAAAGAGCTTTAGAACAAGGCATAGTTTTCCCTGCTGGCTCTTTGGGCGTGGGACCAACCTCCAGACATATGGCCATTTTTGTGCCTGGCGTGACGCCATGTGGGAAAGGGTGGTTTTGAGGCTGAAGGCAGCAGGAAAGCCTGCAGCCCCCAGGTGTGTGGGGCTACGCAAGCGGTTCCCAAAGAGCTTTAGAACAAGGCATAGTTTTCCCTGCTGGCTCTTTGGGCGTGGGACCAGCCTCCAGAAATATGGCCATTTTTGTGCCTGGCGTGACGCCATGTGGGAAAGGGTGGTTTTGAGGCTGAAAGCGCGAGAAAAGCCTGCAGCCCCCAGGTGTGTGGGGCTACGCAAGCGGTTCCCAAAGAGCTTTAGAACAAGGCATAGTTTTCCCTGCTGGCTCTTTGGGAAAGGGACCAGACTCCATACATATGGCCATTTTTGGGCCTGGCGCGGGGCCAAATGGGAAAGGGGTGTTTGGAGGCTGAAGGCAGCAGGAAAGCCTGCAGCCCCCAGGTGTGTGGGGCTACGCAAGCGGTTCCCAAAGAGCTTTAGAACAAGGCATAGTTTTCCCTGCTGGCTCTTTGGGAAAGGGACCAGTCTCCAGACATATGGCCATTTTTGTGCCTGGCGCGGCGCCAAGTGGGAAATGGTGGTTTTGAGGCTGAAAGCGCAAGAAAAGCCTGCAGCCCCCAGGTGTGTGGGGCTACGCAAGCGGTTCCCAAAGAGCTTTAGAACAAGGCATAGTTTTCCCTGCTGGCTCTTTGGGCGTGGGACCAGTCTCCAGACATATGGCCATTTTTGTGCCTGGCGCGACGCCAAGTGGGAAATGGTGGTTTTGAGGCAGAAGGCAGCAGGAAAGCCTGCAGCCCCCAGGTGTGTGGGGCTACGCAAGCCGTTCCCAAAGAGCTTTAGAACAAGGCATAGTTTTCCCTGCTGGCTCTTTGGGCGTGGGACCAGTCTCCAGACACATGGCCATTTTTGTGCCTGGCGCGGCGCCAAGTGGGAAAGGGTGGTTTTGAGGCTGAAGGCAGCAGGAAAGCCTGCAGCCCCCAGGTGTGTGGGGCTACGCAAGCGGTTCCCAAAGAGCTTTAGAACAAGGCATAGTTTTCCCTGCTGGCTCTTTGGGCGTGGGACCAACCTCCAGACATATGGCCATTTTTGTGCCTGGCACAGCGCCAAGTAGGAAAGGGTGGTTTTGAGGCTGAAAGCGCGAGAAAAGCCTGCAGCCCCCAGTTTGTGTGGGGCTACGCAAGCGGTTCCCAAAGAGCTTTAGAACAAGGCATAGTTTTCCCTGCTGGCTCTTTGGGCGTGGGACCAGTCTCCAGACATATGGCCATTTTTGGGCCTGGCGCGGCGCCAAGTGGGAAAGGGTGGTTTTGAGGCTGAAGGCTGCAGGAAAGCCTGCAGCCCCCAGGTGTGTGGGGCTACGCAAGCGGTTCCCAAAGAGCTTTAGAACAAGGCATAGTTTTCCCTGCTGGCTCTTTGGGCGTGGGACCAATCTCCAGACATATGGCCATTTTTGTGCCTGGCGCGGCGCCAAGTGCGAAAGGGTTCTTCTGAGGCTGAAGACAGCAGGAAAGCCTGCAGCCCCCAGGTGTGTGGGGCTACGCAAGCGGTTCCCAAAGAGCGTTAGAACAAGGCATAGTTTTCCCTGCTGGCTCTTTGGGCGTGGGACCAGTCTCCAGACATATGGGCATTTTGGGCCTGGCGCGGCGCCAAGTGCGAAAGGGTGGTTTTGAGGCTGAAGAGAGCAGGAAAGCCTGCAGCCCCCAGGTCTGTGGGGCTACGCAAGAGGTTCCCAAAGAGCATTAGAACAAGGCATAGTTTTCCCTGCTGGCTCTTTGGGCGTGGGACCAACCTGCAGACATATGGCCATTTTTGTGCCTGGCGTGGAGCCATATGGGAAAGGGTGTTTTTGAGGCTGAAGGCAGCAGGAAAGCCTGCAGCCCCCAGGTCTCTGGGCCTACGCAAGCGGTTCCCAAAGAGCTTTAGAACAAGGCATAGTTTTCCCTGCTGGCTCTTCGGGCGCGGGACCAGTCTCCAGACATATGGCCATTTTTGTGCCTGGCGCGGCATCAAGTGGGAAAGGGTGGTTTTGAGGCTGAAAGCGCGAGAAAAGCCTGCAGCCCCCAGTTTGTGTGGGGCTACGCAAGCGGTTCCCAAAGAGCTTTAGAACAAGGCATAGTTTTCCCTGCTGGCTCTTTGGGCGTGGGACCAGTCCCCAGACATATGGCCATTCTTGGGCACGGCGCGGCGCCAAGTGGGAAAGGGTGCTTTTGAGGCTGAAGGCAGCAGGAAAGCCTGCAGCCCCCAGGTGTGTGGGGCTACGCAAGAGGTTCCCAAAGAGCTTTAGAACAAGGCATAGTTTTCCCTGCTGGCTCTTTGGGCGTGGGACCAACCTCCAGACATATGGCCATTTTTGTGCCTGGCGCAGCGCCAAGTGGGAAAGGGTGGTTTTGAGGCTGAAAGCGCGAGAAAAGCCTGCAGCCCCCAGTTTGTGTGGGGCTACGCAAGCGGTTCCCAAAGAGCTTTAGAACAAGGCAAAGTTTTCCCTGCTGGCTCTTTGGGCGTGGGACCAGTCTCCAGACATATGGCCATTTTTGGGCCTGGCGCGGCGCCAAGTGGGAAAGGGTGGTTTTGAGGCTGAAGTCAGCAGGAAAGCCTGCAGCCCCCAGGTGTGTGGGGCTACGCAAGCGGTTCCCAAAGAGCTTTAGAACAAGGCATAGTTTTCCCTGCTGGCTCTTTGGGCGTGGGACCAGTCTCCAGACATATGGCCATTTTTGGGCCTGGCGCGGCGCCAAGTGGGAAAGGGGTGGTTTTGAAGCTGAAGGCAGCAGGAAAGCCTGCAGCCCCCAGGTGTGTGGGGCTACGCAAGCGGTTCCCAAAGAGCTTTAGAACAAGGCATAATTTTCCCTGCTGGCTCTTTGGGCGTGGGACCAGTCTCCAGACATATGGCCATTTTTGTGCCTGGCGCGGCGCCATGTGGGAAAGGGTGGTTTTGAGGCGGAAGGCAGCAGGAAAGCCTGCAGCCCCCAGGTGTGTGGGGCTACGCAAGCGGTTCCCAAAGAGCTTTAGAACAAGGCATAGCTTTCCCTGCTGGCTCTTTGGGAAAGGGACCAATCTCCAGACATATGGCCATTTTTGGGCCCAGCGCGGCGCCAAGTGCGAAAGGGTTCTTCTTAGGCTGAAGGCAGCAGGAAAGCCTGCAGCCCCCAGTTTGTGTGGGGCTACGCAAGCGGTTCCCAAAGAGCTTTAGAACAAGGCATAGTTTTCCCTGCTGGCTCTTTGGGCGTGGGACCAATCTCCAGACATATGGCCATTTCTGGGAGTGGCGCGGCGTTAAGTGGGAAAGGGTGGTTTTGAGGCTGAAGGCAGCAGGAAAGCCTGCAGCCCCTAGGTCTGTGGGGCTACGGAAGCGGTTCCCAAAGAGCTTTAGAACAAGGCATAGTTTTCCCTGCTGGCTCTTTGGGCGTGGGACCAATCTCCAGAAATATGGCCATTTATGTGGCTGGAGCGGCGCCAAGTGGGAAAGGGTGGTTTTGAGGCTGAAGGCAGCAGGAAAGCCTGCAGCCCCCAGGTGTGTGGGGCTACGCAAGAGGTTCCCAAAGAGCTTTAGAACAAGGCATAGTTTTCCCTGCTGGCTCTTTGGGCGTGGGACCAGTCTCCAGACATATGGCCATTTTTGGGCCTGGCGCAGCGCGAAGTGGGAAAGGGTGGTTTTGATGCTGAAAGCGCGAGAAAAGCCTGCAGCCCCCAGTTTGTGTGGGGCTACGCAAGCGGTTCCCAAAGAGCTTTAGAAAAAGCCATAGTTTTCATGCTGGCTCTTTGGGCGTGGGACCAACCTCCAGACATATGGCCATTTTTGTGCCTGGCGTGACGCCATGTGGGAAAGGGTGGTTTTGAGGCTGAAGGCAGCAGGAAAGCCTGCAGCCCCCAGGTGTGTGGGGCTACGCAAGCGGTTCCCAAAGAGCTTTAGAACAAGGCATAGTTTTCCCTGCTGGCTCTTTGGGCGTGGGACCAGTCTCCAGACATATGGCCATTTTTGTGCCTGGCGCGACGCCAAGTCGGAAAGGGTGCATTTGAGGCTGAAGAGAGCAGGAAAGCCTGCAGCCCCCAGGTGTGTGGGGCTACGCAAGCGGTTCCCAAAGAGCTTTAGAACAAGGCATAGTTTTCCCTGCTGGCTCTTTGGGCGTGGGACCAGTCTCCAGACATATGGCCATTTTTGTGCCTGGCGCGGCACCAAGTGGGAAATGGTGGTTTTGAGGCAGAAGGCAGCAGGAAAGGCTGCAGCCCCCAGGTGTGTGGGCCTACGCAAGCCGTTCCCAAAGAGCTTTAGAACAAGGCATAGTTTTCCCTGCTGGCTCTTTGGGCGTGGGAACAGTCTCCAGACATATGGCCATTTTTGGGCCTGGCGCGGCGCCAAGTGGGAAAGGGTGGTTTTGAGGCTGAAGGCAGCAGGAAAGCCTGCATCCCCCAGGTGTGTGGGGCTACGCAAGCGGTTCCCAAAGAGCTTTAGAACAAGGCATAGTTTTCCCTGCTGGCTCTTTGGGCGTGGGACCAATCTCCAGAAATATGGCCATTTATGTGGCTGGAGCGGCGCCAAGTGGGAAAGGGTGGTTTTGAGGCTGAAGGCAGCAGGAAAGCCTGCAGCCCCCAGGTGTGTGGGGCTACGCAAGAGGTTCCCAAAGAGCTTTAGAACAAGGCATAGTTTTCCCTGCTGGCTCTTTGGGCGTGGGACCAGTCTCCAGACATATGGCCATTTTTGGGCCTGGCGCAGCGCGAAGTGGGAAAGGGTGGTTTTGATGCTGAAAGCGCGAGAAAAGCCTGCAGCCCCCAGTTTGTGTGGGGCTACGCAAGCGGTTCCCAAAGAGCTTTAGAAAAAGCCATCGTTTTCCCTGCTGGCTCTTTGGGCGTGGGACCAGTCTCCAGACATATGGCCATTTTTGGGCCTGGCGCGGCGCCAAGTGGGAAAGGGTGGTTTTGAGGCTGAAGGCAGCAGGAAAGCCTGCAGCCCCCAGGTGTGTGGGGCTACGCAAGCGGTTCCCAAAGAGCTTTAGAACAAGGCATAGTTTTCCCTGCTGGCTCTTTGGGCGTGGGACCAGTCTCCAGACATATGGCCATTTTTGTGCCTGGCGCGACGCCAAGTCGGAAAGGGTGCATTTGAGGCTGAAGAGAGCAGGAAAGCCTGCAGCCCCCAGGTGTGTGGGGCTACGCAAGCGGTTCCCAAAGAGCTTTAGAACAAGGCATAGTTTTCCCTGCTGGCTCATTGGGCGTGGGACCAGTCTCCAGACATATGGCCATTTTTGTGCCTGGCGCGGCACCAAGTGGGAAATGGTGGTTTTGAGGCAGAAGGCAGCACGAAAGCCTGCAGCCCCCAGGTCTGTGGGGCTACGCAAGCCGTTCCCAAAGAGCTTTAGAACAAGGCATAGTTTTCCCTGCTGGCTCTTTGGGCGTGGGACCAGTCTCCAGACATATGGCCATTTTTGTGCCTGGCGAGGCGCCAAGTGGGAAAGGGTGCTTTTGAGGCTGAAGAGAGCAGGAAAGCCTGCAGCCCCCACGTGTGTGGGGCTACGCAAGCGGTTCCCAAAGAGCTTTAGAACAAGGCATAGTTTTCCCTGCTGGCTCTTTGGCGTGGGACCAATCTCCAGACATATGGCCATTTTTGTGCCTGGCGCGGCGCCAAGTGCGAAAGGGTTCTTCTGAGGCTGAAGAGAGCAGGAAAGCCTGCAGCCCGCAGGTCTCTGGGCCTACGCAAGCGGTTCCCAAAGAGCTTTAGAACAAGGCATAGTTTTCCCTGCTGGCTCTTTGGGCGTGGGACCAATCTCCAGAAATATGGCCATTTTTGTGGCTGGAGCGGCGCCATGTGGGAAAGGGTGGTTTTGAGGCTGAAGGCAGCAGGAAAGCCTGCAGCCCCCACGTGTGTGGGGCTACGCAAGAGGTTCCCAAAGAGCTTTAGAACAAGGCATAGTTTTCCCTGCTGGCTCTTTGGGCGTGGGACCAACCTCCAGACATATGGCCATTTTTGTGCCTGGCGCAGCGCCAAGTGGGAAAGGGTGGTTTTGAGGCTGAAAGCGCGAGAAAAGCCTGCAGCCCCCAGTTTGTGTGGGGCTACGCAATCGGTTCCCAAAGAGCTTTAGAACAAGGCATAGTTTTCCCTGCTGGCTCTTTGGGCGTGGGACCAGTCTCCAGACATATGGCCATTTTTGGGCCTGGCGCGACGCCATGTGGGAAAGGGTGGTTTTGAGGCTGAAGGCAGCAGGAAAGCCTGCAGCCCCCAGGTGTGTTGGGCTACGCAAGCAGTTCCCAAAGAGCTTTAGAACAAGGCATAGTTTTCCCTGCTGGCTCTTTGGGAAAGGGACCAGTCTCCAGACATATGGCCATTTTTGGACCTGGCGCGGCGCAAAGTGGGAAAGGGGTGTTTGGAGGCTGAAGTCAGCAGGAAAGCCTGCAGCCCCCAGGTCTGTGGGGCTACGCAAGCCGTTCCCAAAGAGCTTTAGAACAAGGCATAGTTTTCCCTGCTGGCTCTTTGGGCGTGGGACCAGTCTCCAGACATATGGCCATTTTTCTGCCTGGCGTGACGCCATGTGGGAAAGGGTGGTTTTGCGGCTGAAGGCAGCAGGAAAGCCTGCAGCCCCCAGGTGTGTGGGGCTACGCAAGCGGTTCCCAAAGAGCTTTAGAACAAGGCATAGTTTTCCCTGCTGGCTCTTTGGGCGTGGGACCAGTCTCCAGACATATGGCCATTTTTGGGCCTGGCGCGGGGCCAAATGCGAAAGGGGTGTTTGGAGGCTGAAGACAGCAGGAAAGCCTGCAGCCCCCAGGTGCGTGGGGCTACGCAAGCGGTTCCCAAAGAGCTTTAGAACAAGGCATAGTTTTCCCTGCTGGCTCTTTGGGAAAGGGACCAGTCTCCAGACATATGGCCATTTTTGGGCCTGGCGAGGCGCCAAGTGGGAAAGGGTGGTTTTGAGGCTGAAGGCAGCAGGAAAGCCTGCAGCCCCCAGGTGTGTGGGGCTACGCAAGCGGTTCCCAAAGAGCTTTAGAACAAGGCATAGTTTTCCCTGCTGGCTCTTTGGGCGTGGGACCAATCTCCAGAAATATGGCCATTTTTGTGGCTGGAGCGGCGCCATGTGGGAAAGGGTGGTTTTGAGGCTGAAGGCAGCAGGAAAGCCTGCAGCCCCCACGTGTGTGGGGCTACGCAAGAGGTTCCCAAAGAGCTTTAGAACAAGGCATAGTTTTCCCTGCTGGCTCTTTGGGCGTGGGACCAGTCTCCAGACATATGGCCATTTTTGGGCCTGGCGCGACGCCATGTGGGAAAGGGTGGTTTTGAGGCGGAAGGCAGCAGGAAAGCCTGCAGCCCCCAGGTGTGTTGGGCTACGCAAGCAGTTCCCAAAGAGCTTTAGAACAAGGCATAGTTTTCCCTGCTGGCTCTTTGGGAAAGGGACCAGTCTCCAGACATATGGCCATTTTTGGGCCTGGCACGGGGCCGAGTGGGAAAGCGTGCTTTTGAGGCTGAAGAGAGCAGGAAAGCCTGCAGCCCCCAGGTGTGTGGGGCTACGCAAGCCGTTCCCAAAGAGCTTTAGAACAAGGCATAGTTTTCCCTGCTGGCTCTTTGGGAAAGGGACCAGTCTCCAGACATATGGCCATTTTTGGACCTGGCGCGGCGCAAAGTGGGAAAGGGGTTTTTGGAGGCTGAAGTCAGCAGGAAAGCCTGCAGCCCCCAGGTGTGTGGGGCTACGCAAGCGGTTCCCAAAGAGCTTTAGAACAAGGCATAGTTTTCCCTGCTGGCTCTTGGGCGTGGGACCAGTCTCCAGACATATGGCCATTTTTGGGCCTGGCGCAGGGCCAAGTGGGAAAGGGTGGTTTTGAGGCTGAAGGCAGCAGGAAAGCCTGCAGCCCCCAGGTGTGTGGAGCTACGCAAGCGGTTCCCAAAGAGCTTTAGTACAAGGCATAGTTTTCCCTGCTGGCTCTTTGGGCGTGGGACCAACCTCCAGACATATGGCCATTTTTCTGCCTGGCGTGACGCCATGTGGGAAAGGGTGGTTTTGCGGCTGAAGGCAGCAGGAAAGCCTGCAGCCCCCAGGTCTGTGGGGCTACGCAAGCGGTTCCCAAAGAGCTTTAGAACAAGGCATAGTTTTCCCTGCTGGCTCTTTGGGCGTGGGACCAACCTCCAGAAATATGGCCATTTTTGTGCCTGGCGTGACGCCATGAGGGAAAGGGTGGTTTTGAGGCTGAAAGCGCGAGAAAAGCCTGCAGCCCCCAGGTGTGTGGGGCTACGCAAGCGGTTCCCAAAGAGCTTTAGTACAAGGCATAGTTTTCCCTGCTGGCTCTTTGGGCGTGGGACCAGTCTCCAGACATATGGCCATTTTTGGGCCTGGCGCGGGGCCAAATGCGAAAGGGGTGTTTGGAGGCTGAAGACAGCAGGAAAGCCTGCAGCCCCCAGGTGTGTGGGGCTACGCAAGCGGTTCCCAAAGAGCTTTAGAACAAGGCATAGTTTTCCCTGCTGGCTCTTTGGGCGTGGGACCAATCTCCAGTCATATGGCCATTTTTGGGCCTGGCGAGGCGCCAAGTGGGAAAGGGTGGTTTTGAGGCTGAAGAGAGCAGGAAAGCCTGCAGCCCCCAGGTGTGTGGGGCTACGCAAGCGGTTCCCAAAGAGCTTTAGAACAAGGCATAGTTTTCCCTGCTGGCTCTTTGGGCGTGGGACCAATCTCCAGACATATGGCCATTTTTGTGCCTGGCGAGGCGCCAAGTGGGAAAGGGTGCTTTTGAGGCTGAAGGGAGCAGGAAAGCCTGCACCCCCCAGGTGTGTGGGGCCACGCAAGCGGTTCCCAAAGAGCTTTAGAATAAGGCATCGTTTTCCCTGATGGCTCTTTGGGCGTGGGACCAGTCTCCAGACATATGGGCATTTTTGGGCTTGGCGCAGCGCCATGTGGGAAAGGGTGGTTTTGAGGCTGAAGGCAGCAGGAAAGCCTGCAGCCCCCAGGTCTGTGGGGCTACGCAAGCGGTTCCCAAAGAGCTTTAGAACAAGGCATAGTTTTCCCTGCTGGCTCTTTGGGCGTGGGACCAGTCTCCAGACATATGGCCATTTTTGGGCCTGGCGCGGCGCCAAGTGGGAAAGGGTGGGTTTGAGACTGAAGGCAGCAGGAAAGCCTGCAGCCCCCAGGTCTACGGGGCTACGCAAGAGGTTCCCAAAGAGCTTTAGAATAAGGCATCGTTTTCCCTGCTGGCTCTTTGGGCGTGGAACCAATCTCCAGATATATGGCCATTTTTGGGCCTGGCGCGGCGCCATGTGGGAAAGTGTGGTTTTGAGGCTGAAGGCAGCAGGAAAGCCTGCAGCCCCCACGTGTGTGGGGCTACGCAAGAGGTTCCCAAAGAGCTTTAGAACAAGGCATAGTTTTCCCTGCTGGCTCTTTGGGCGTGGGAACAGTCTCCAGACATATGGCCATTTCTGTGCCTGGCGCGGGGCCAAGTGGGAAAGGGTGGTTTTGAGGCTGAAGGCAGCAGGAAAGCCTGCAGCCCCCAGGTCTGTGGGGCTACGGAAGCAGTTCCCAAAGAGCTTTAGAACAAGGCATAGTTTTCCCTGCTGGCTCTTTGGGCGTGGGACCAGTCTCCAGATATATGGCCATTTTTGGGCTTGGCGCGGCGCCATGTGGGAAACGGTAGTTTTGAGGCTGAAGGCAGCAGGAAAGCCTGCAGCCCCCAGGTGTGTTGGGCTACGCAAGCGGTTCCCAAAGAGCTTTAGAACAAGGCATAGTTTTCCCTGCTGGCTCTTTGGGCGTGGGACCAGTCTCCAGACATATGGCCATTTTTGGGCCTGGCGCGGCGCCAAGTGGGAAAGGGTGGTTTTGAGACTGAAGGCAGCAGGAAAGCCTGCAGCCCCCAGGTCTACGGGTCTACGCAAGAGATTCCCAAAGAGCTTTAGAATAAGGCATCGTTTTCCCTGCTGGCTCTTTGGGCGTGGAACCAGTCTCCAGACATATGGCCATTTTTGGGCATGGCGCGGCGCCAAGTGGGAAAGGGTGGTTTTGAGGCTGAAGAGAGCAGGAAAGCCTGCAGCCCCCGGGTCTGTGGGGCTACGCAAGCGGTTCCCAAAGAGCTTTAGAACAAGGCATAGTTTTCCCTGCTGGCTCTTTGGGCGTGGGACCAGTCTCCAGACATATGGCCATTTTTGTGCCTGGCGTGACGCCATGTGGGAAAGGGTGGTTTTGAGGCTGAAGGCAGCAGGAAAGCCTGCAGCCCCCAGGTGTGTGGGGCTACGCAAGCGGTTCCCAAAGAGCTTTAGAACAAGGCATAGTTTTCCCTGCTGGCTCTTTGGGCGTGGGACCAGTCTCCAGCCATATGGCCATTTTTGTGCCTGGCGCGGGGCCAAGTGGGAAAGGGTGGTTTTGAGGCTGAAGAGAGCAGGAAAGCCTGCAGCCCCCAGGTGTGTGGGGCTACGCAAGCGGTTCCCAAAGAGCTTTAGAACAAGGCATTGTTTTCCCTGCTGGCTCTTTGGGCGTGGGACCAACCTCCAGACATATGGCCATTTTTGTGCCTGGCGCGGCGCCAAGTGCGAAAGGGTTCTTCTGAGGCTGAAGAGAGCAGGAAAGCCTGCAGCCCACAGGTGTGTGGGGCTACGCAAGCTGTTCCCAAAGAGCTTTAGAACAAGGCATAGTTTTCCCTGCTGGCTCTTTGGGCGTGGGACCAGTCTCCAGACATATGACCATTTTTGTGCCTGGCGTGACGCCATGTGGGAAAGGGTGTTTTTGAGGCTGAAGGCAGCAGGAAAGCCTGCAGCCCCCAGGTGTGTGGGTCTACGCAAGCGGTTCCCAAAGAGCTTTAGAACAAGGCATAGTTTTCCCTGCTGGCTCTTTGGGCGTGGGACCAGTCTCCAGACATATGGCCATTTTTGGGCCTGGCGCGGCGACAAGTGGGAAAGGGTGGTTTTGAGGCTGAAGAGAGCAGGAAAGCCTGCAGCCCCCAGGTGTGTGGGGCTACGCAAGCGGTTCCCAAAGAGCTTTAGAACAAGGCATAGTTTTCCCTGCTGGCTCTTTGGGCGTGGGACCAATCTCCAGACATATGGCCATTTTTGTGCCTGGCGCGGCGCCAAGTGGGAAATGGTGGTTTTGAGGCTGAAGGGAGCAGGAAAGCCTGCAGCCCGCAGGTGTGTGGGGCTACGCAAGCGGTTCCCAAAGAGCTTTAGAACAAGGCATAGTTTTCCCTGCTGGCTCTTTGGGCGTGGGACCAATCTCCAGACATATGGCCATTTTTGTGCCTGGCGCGGCGCCAAGTGCGAAAGGTTTATTCTGAGGCTGAAGAGAGCAGGAAAGCCTGCACCCCCCAGGTGTGTGGGGCCACGCAAGCGGTTCCCAAAGAGCTTTAGAACAAGGCATCGTTTTCCCTGATGGCTCTTTGGGCGTGGGACCAGTCTCCAGACATATGGGCATTTTTGGGCTTGGCGCAGCGCCATGTGGGAAAGGGTGGTTTTGAGGCTGAAGGCAGCAGGAAAGCCTGCAGCCCCCAGGTCTGTGGGGCTACGCAAGCGGTTCCCAAAGAGCTTTAGAACAAGGCATAGTTTTCCCTGATGGCTCTTTGGGCGTGGGACCAGTCTCTAGACATATGGCCTTTTTTGTGCCTTGCGTGACGCCATGTGGGAAAGGGTGGTTTTGAGGCTGAAGGGAGCAGGAAAGCCTGCAGCCCCCAGGTGTGTGGGGCTACGCAAGCGGTTCCCAAAGAGCTTTAGAACAAGGCATAGTTTTCCCTGCTGGCTCTTTGGGCGTGGGACCAGTCTCCAGACATATGGCCATTTTTGGGCCTGGCGCGGCGCCAAGTGGGAAAGGGTGGTTTTGAGGCTGAAGGCAGCAGGAAAGCCTGCAGCCCCCAGGTCTACGGGGCTACGCAAGAGGTTCCCAAAGAGCTTTAGAATAAGGCATCGTTTTGCCTGCTGGCTCTTTGGGCGTGGAACCAATCTCCAGATATATGGCCATTTTTGGGCCTGGCGCGGCGCCATGTGGGAAAGTGTGGTTTTGAGGCTGAAGGCAGCAGGAAAGCCTGCAGCCCCCAGGTGTGTGGGTCTACGCAAGCGGTTCCCAAAGAGCTTTAGAACAAGGCATAGTTTTCCCTGCTGGCTCTTTGGGCGTGGGACCAGTCTCCAGACATATGGCCATTTTTGTGCCTGGCGCGGCGCCAAGTGGGAAAGGGTGGTTTTGAGGCTGAAGGCAGCAGGAAAGCCTGCAGCCCCCAGGTGTGTGGGGCTACGCAAGCCGTTCCCAAAGAGCATTAGAACAAGGCATAGTTTTCCCTGCTGGCTCTTTGGGCGTGGGAACAGTCTCCAGACATATGGCCATTTTTGTGCCTGGCGCGGCGCCAAGTGGGAAAGGGTGGTTTTGAGGCTGAAGGCAGCAGGAAAGCCTGCAGCCCCCAGGTCTGGGGGCTACGCAAGCCGTTCCCAAAGAGCTTTAGAACAAGGCATAGTTTTCCCTGCTGGCTCTTTGGGCGTGGGAACAGTCTCCAGACATATGGCCATTTTTGTGCCTTGCGTGACGCCATGTGGGAAAGGGTGGTTTTGAGGCTGAAGGCAGCAGGAAAGCCTGCAGCCCCCAGGTCTGTGGGGCTACGCAAGCAGTTCCCAAAGAGCTTTAGAACAAGGCATAGTTTTCCCTGCTGGCTCTTTGGGCGTGGGACCAATCTCCAGACATATGGCCATTTTTGGGCCTGGCGCGGCGCCAAGTGGGAAAGGGTGGTTTTGAGGCTGAAGGCAGCAGGAAAGCCTGCAGCCCCCAGGTGTGTGGGGCCACGCAAGCGGTTCCCAAAGAGCTTTAGAACAAGGCATCGTTTTCCCTGCTGGCTCTTTGGGCGTGGGACCAATCTCCAGATATATGGCCATTTTTGGGCTTGGCGCGGCGCCATGTGGGAAACGGTGGTTTTGAGGCTGAAGGCAGCAGGAAAGCCTGCAGCCCCCAGGTGTGTGGGGCTACACAAGCGGTTCCCAAAGAGCTTTAGAACAAGGCATAGTTTTCCCTGCTGGCTCTTTGGGCGTGGGACCAATCTCCAGACATATGGCCATTTTTGTGCCTGGCGTGACGCCATGTGGGAAAGGGTGCTTTTGAGGCTGAAGAGAGCAGGAAAGCCTGCAGCCCCCAGGTGTGTGGGGCTACGCAAGCGGTTCCCAAAGAGCTTTAGAACAAGGCATAGTTTTCCCTGCTGGCTCTTTCGGCGTGGGACCAACCTCCAGACATATGGCCATTTTTGTGCCTGGCGTGACGCCATGAGGGAAAGGGTGGTTTTGAGGCTGAAGGCAGCAGGAAAGCCTGCAGCCTGCAGGTCTGTGGGGCTACGCAAGCTGTTCCCAAAGAGCTTTAGAACAAGGCATAGTTTTCCCTGCTGGCTCTTTGGGAAAGGGACCAGTCTCCAGACATATGGCCATTTTTGTGCCTGGCGTGACGCCAAGTGGGAAAGGGTGGTTTTAGGCTGAAGGCAGCAGGAAAGCCTGCAGCCCCCAGGAGTGTGGGGCTACGCAAGCGGTTCCCAAAGAGCTTTAGAACAAGGCATAGTTTTCCCTGCTGGCTCTTTGGGAAAGGGACCAGTCTCCAGACATATGGCCATTTTTGTGCCTGGAGCGACGCCAAGTGAGAAAGGGTGGTTTTGAGGCTGAAGGCAGCAGGAAAGCCTGCAGCCCCCAGGTGTGTGGGGCTACGCAAGCGTTTCCCAAAGAGCTTTAGAACAAGGCATAGTTTTCCCTGCTGGCTCTTTGGGCGTGGGACCAGTCTCCAGACATATGGCCATTTTTGTGCCTGGCGTGACGCCATGTGGGAAAGGGTGGTTTTGAGGCTGAAGGCAGCAGGAAAGCCTGCAGCGCCCAGGTGTGTGGGGCTACGCAAGCGGTTCCCAAAGAGCTTTAGAACAAGGCATAGTTTTCCCTGCTGGCTCTTTGGGAAAGGGACCAGTCTCCAGACATATTGCCATTTTTCTGCCTGGCACGGGGCCGAGTGGGAAAGCGTGTTTTTGAGGCTGAAGAGAGCAGGAAAGCCTGCAGCCCCCAGGTGTGTGGGGCTACGCAAGCGGTTCCCAAAGAGCTTTAGAACAAGGCATAGTTTTCCCTGCTGGCTCTTTGGGCGTGGGACCAGTCTCCAGCCATATGGCCATTTTTGTGCCTGGCGTGACGCCATGAGGGAAAGTGTGTTTTTGAGGCTGAAGGCAGCAGGAAAGCCTGCAGCCCCCAGGTGTGTGGGGCTACGCAAGCGGTTCCCAAAGAGCTTTAGAACAAGGCATAGTTTTCCCTGCTGGCTCTTTGGGCGTGGGACCAATCTCCAGACATATGGCCATTTTTGGGCCTGGCGCGGCGCCAAGTGGGAAAGGGTGGTTTTGAGGCTGAAGGCAGCAGGAAAGCCTGCAGCCCCCAGGTGTGTGGGGCTACGCAAGCGGTTCCCAAAGAGCTTTAGAACAAGGCATAGTTTTCCCTGCTGGCTCATTGGGCGGGGGACCAGTCTCCAGATATATGGCCATTTTTGTGCCTGGCGTGGTGCCATGTGGGAAAGGGTGGTTTTGAGGCTGAAGGCAGCAGGAAAGCCTGCAGTCCCCAGGAGTGTGGGGCTACGCAAGCGGTTCCCAAAGAGCTTTAGAACAAGGCATAGTTTTCCCTGCTGGCTCTATGGGAAAGGGACCAATCTCCAGACATATGGCCATTTTTGTGCCTGGAGCGACGCCAAGTGAGAAAGGGTTGTTCTGAGGCTGAAGGCAGCAGGAAAGCCTGCAGCCCCCAGGTGTGTGGGGCTACGCAAGCGGTTCCCAAAGAGCTTTAGAACAAGGCATAGTTTTCCCTGCTGGCTCTTTGGGCGTGGGACCACTCTCCAGACATATGGCCATTTTTGTGCCTGGCGTGACGGCATGTGGGAAAGGGTGGTTTTGAGGCTGAAGGCAGCAGGAAAGCCTGCAGCCCCCAGGTGTGTGGGGCTACGCAAGCGGTTCCCAAAGAGCTTTAGAACAAGGCATAGTTTTCCCTGCTGGCTCTTTGGGAAAGGGACCAGTCTCCAGACATATGGCCATTTTTCTGCCTGGCACGGGGCCGAGTGGGAAAGCGTGCTTTTGAGGCTGAAGAGAGCAGGAAAGCCTGCAGCCCCCAGGTCTGTGGGGCTACGCAAGCCGTTCCCAAAGAGCTTTAGAACAAGGCATAGTTTTCCCTGCTGGCTCTTTGGGCGTGGGACCAACCTCCAGCCATATGGCCATTTTTGTGCCTGGCGTGACGCCATGAGGGAAAGGGTGGTTTTGAGGCTGAAGGCAGCAGGAAAGCCTGCAGCCCCCAGGTCTGTGGGGCTACGCAAGCGGTTCCCAAAGAGCTTTAGAACAAGGCATAGTTTTCCCTGCTGGCTCTTTGGGCGTGGGACCAATCTCCAGACATATGGCCATTTTTGTGCCTGGCGCGGCGCCAAGTGGGAAAGGGTGGTTTTGAGGCTGAAGGCAGCAGGAAAGCCTGCAGCCCCCAGGAGTTTGGGGCTACGCAAGCGGTTCCCAAAGAGCTTTAGAACAAGGCATAGTTTTCCCTGCTGGCTCTTTGGGAAAGGGACCAATCTCCAGACATATGGCCATTTTTCTGCCTGGAGCGACGCCAAGTGAGAAAGGGTTGTTTTGAGGCTGAAGGCAGCAGGAAAGCCTGCAGCCCCCAGGTGTGTGGGGCTACGCAAGCGGTTCCCAAAGAGCTTTAGAACAAGGCATAGTTTTCCCTGCTGGCTCTTTGGGCGTGGGACCAGTCTCCAGACATATGGCCATTTTTGTGCCTGGCGTGACGCCATGTGGGAAAGGGTTGTTTTGAGGCTGAAGGCAGCAGGAAAGCCTGCAGCCCCCAGGTGTGTGGGGCTACGCAAGCGGTTCCCAAAGAGCTTTAGAACAAGGCATAGTTTTCCCTGCTGGCTCTTTGGGCGTGGGACCAGTCTCCAGACATATGGCCATTTTTCTGCCTGGCACGGGGCCAAGTGGGAAAGGGTGGTTTTGAGGCTGAAGGCAGCAGGAAAGCCTGCAGCCCCCAGGTCTGTGGGGCTACGCAAGCCATTCCCAAAGAGCTTTAGAACAAGGCATAGTTTTCCCTGCTGGCTCTTTGGGCGTGGGACCAACCTCCAGCCATATGGCCATTTTTGTGCCTGGCGTGACGCCATGAGGGAAAGGGTGGTTTTGAGGCTGAAGAGAGCAGGAAAGCCTGCAGCCCCCAGGTGTGTGGGGCTACGCAAGCGGTTCCCAAAGAGCTTTAGAACAAGGCATAGTTTTCCCTGCTGGCTCTTTGGGAAAGGGACCAGTCTCCAGACATATGGCCATTTTTGGGCCTGGCGCGGCGCCAAGTGGGAAAGGGTGGTTTTGAGGCTGAAGGCAGCAGGAAAGCCTGCAGCCCCCAGGTGTGTGGGGCTACGCAAGCGGTTCCCAAAGAGCTTTAGAACAAGGCATAGTTTTCCCTGCTGGCTCTTTGGGCGTGGGACCAATCTCCAGACATATGGCCATTTTTGGGCCTGGCGCGGCACCAAGTGGGAAAGGGTGGTTTTGAGGCTGAAGGCATCAGGAAAGCCTGCAGCCCCCAGGTGTGTGGGGCTACGCAAGCGGTTCCCAAAGAGCTTTAGAACAAGGCATAGTTTTCCCAGCTGGCTCTTTGGGCGTGGGATCAGTGTCCAGACATATGGCGATTTTTGGGCCTGGCGCGGAGCCAAGTGGGAAAGGGTGGTTTTGAGGCTGAAGGCAGAAGGAAAGTCTGCAGCCCGCAGGTGTGTGGGCTACGCAAGCGGTTCCCAAAGAGCTTTAGAACAAGGCATAGTTTTCCCTGCTGGCTCTTTGGGCGTGGGACCAGTCTCCAGACATATGGCCATTTTTGGGCCTGGCACGGCGCCAAGTGGGAAAGGGTGGTTTTGAGGCTGAAGGCAGCAGGAAAGCCTGCAGCCCCCAGGTGTGTGGGGCTACGCAAGCGGTTCCCAAAGAGCTTTAGAACAAGGCATAGTTTTCCCTGCTGGCTCTTTGGGCGTGGGACCAATCTCCAGACATATGGCCATTTTTGGGCCTGGCGCGGCGCCAAGTGCGAAAGGGTTCTTCTGAGGCTGAAGAGAGCAGGAAAGCCTGCAGCCCCGAGGTGTGTGGGGCTACGCAAGCGGTTTCCAAAGAGCTTTAGAACAAGGCATAGTTTTCCCTGCTGGCTCTTTGGGCGTGGGACCAATCTCCAGACATATGGCCATTTTTGTGCCTGGCGCGGCGCCAAGGGGGAAAGCGTGCTTTTGAGGCTGAAGAGAGCAGGAAAGCCTGCAGCCCCCAGGTGTGTGGGGCTATGCAAGCGGTTCCCTAAGAGCTTTAGAACAAGGCATAGTTTTCCCTGCTGGCTCTTTGGGCGTGGAACCAATCTCCAGACATATGGCCATTTTTGTGCCTGGCGCGGCGCCAAGTGCGAAAGGGTTCTTCTGAGGCTGAAGAGAGCAGGAAAGCCTGCAGCCCCCAGGTGTGTGGGGCTATGCAAGCGGTTCCCAAAGAGCTTTAGAACAAGGCATAGTTTTCCCTGCTGGCTCTTTGGGCGTGGGACTAGTCTCCAGACATATGGCCATTTCTGTGCCTTGCGTGACGCCATGTGGGAAAGGGTGGTTTTGAGGCTGAAGGCAGCAGGAAAGCCTGCAGCCCCCAGGTGTGTGGGGCTACGCAAGCGGTTCCCAAAGAGCTTTAGAACAAGGCATAGTTTTCCCTGCTGGCTCTTTGGGCGTGGAACCAATCTCCAAACATATGGCTATTTTTGGGCCTGGCGCGGCGCCAAGTGCGAAAGGTTTCTTCTGAGGCTGAAGAGAGCAGGAAAGCCTGCAGCCCCCAGGTGTGTGGGGCTATGCAAGCGGTTCCCAAAGAGCTTTAGAACAAGGCATAGTTTTCCCTGCTGGCTCTTTGGGCGTGGGACCAACCTCCAGACATATGGCCATTTTTGTGCCTGGCGTGACGCCATGTGGGAAAGCGTGCTTTTCAGGCTGAAGAGAGCAGGAAAGCCTGCAGCCCCCAGGTCTGTGGGGCTACGCAAGCCGTTCCCAAAGAGCTTTAGAACAAGGCATAGTTTTCCCTGCTGGCTCTTTGGGCGTGGGACCAGTCTCCAGACATATGGCCATTTTTGGGCCTGGCGCGGCGCCAAGTGGGAAAGGGTGGTTTTGAGGCTGAAGGCAGCAGGAAAGCCTGCAGCCCCCAGGTGTGTGGGGCTACGCAAGAGGTTCCCAAAGAGCTTTAGAACAAGGCATAGTTTTCCCTGCTGGCTCTTTGGGAAAGGGACCAACCTCCAGACATATGGCCATTTTTGGGCCTTGCGCGGCACCAAGTGCGAAAGGGTTCTTCTGAGGCTGAAGGCAGCAGGAAAGCCTGCAGCCCCCAGGTGTGTGGGGCTACGCAAGCTGTTCCCAAAGAGCTTTAGAACAAGGCATAGTTTTCCCTGCTGGCTCTTTGGGCGTGGAACCAATCTCCAGACATAATGCCATTTTTGTGCCTGGCGCGGCGCCAAGTGGGAAAGGGTGGTTTTGAGCCTGAAGGCAGCAGGAAAGCCTGCAGCCCCCAGGTGTGTGGGGCTACGCAAGCGGTTCCCAAAGAGCTTTAGAACAAGGCATAGTTTTCCCTGCTGGCTCTTTGGGAAAGGGACCAACCTCCAGACATATGGCCATTTTTGGGCCTTGCGCGGCACCAAGTGCGAAAGGGTTCTTCTGAGGCTGAAGAGAGCAGGAAAGCCTGCAGCCCCCAGGTCTGTGGGGCTACGCAAGCGGTTCCCAAAGAGATTTAGAACAAGGCATAGTTTTCCCTGCTGGCTCTTTGGGCGTGGAACCAGTCTCCAGACATATGGCCATTTTTGGGCCTGGCGCGGCGCCAAGTGCGAAAGGGTTCTTCTGAGGCTGAAGAGAGCAGGAAAGCCTGCAGCCCCCAGGTGTGTGGGGCTACGCAAGCTGTTCCCAAAGAGCTTTAGAACAAGGCATAGTTTTCCCTGCTGGCTCTTTGGGCGTGGGACCAATCTCCAGACATATGGCCATTTTTTGGCCTGGCGCGGCGCCAAGTGGGAAAGGGTGCTTTTGAGGCTGAAGGCAGCAGGAAAGCCTGCAGCCCCCAGGAGTGTGGGGCTACGCAAGCGGTTCCCAAAGAGCTTTAGAACAAGGCATAGTTTTCCCTGCTGGCTCTTTGGGCGTGGGACCAGTCTCCAGACATATGGCCATTTTTGTGCCTGGCACGGCGCCAAGTCGGAAAGGGTGGTTTTGAGGCTGAAGAGAGCAGGAAAGCCTGCAGCCCCCAGGTGTGTGGGGCTACGCAAGCGGTTCCCAAAGAGCTTTAGAACAAGGCATAGTTTTCCCTGCTGGCTCTTTGGGCGTGGGACCAACCTCCATACATATGGCCATTTTTGTGCCTGGCGTGACGCCATGTGGGAAAGCGTGCTTTTCAGGCTGAAGAGAGCAGGAAAGCCTGCAGCCCCCAGGTCTGTGGGGCTACGCAAGCCGTTCCCAAAGAGCTTTAGAACAAGGCATAGTTTTCCCTGCTGGCTCTTTGGGCGTGGGACCAGTCTCCAGACATATGGCCATTTTTGGGCCTGGCGCGGCGCCAAGTGGGAAAGGGTGGTTTTGAGGCTGAAGGCAGCAGGAAAGCCTGCAGCCCCCAGGTGTGTGGGGCTACGCAAGCGGTTCCCAAAGAGCTTTAGAACAAGGCATAGTTTTCCCTGCTGGCTCTTTGGGAAAGGGACCAACCTCCAGACATATGGCCATTTCTGGGCCTTGCGCGGCACCAAGTGCGAAAGGGTTCTTCTGAGGCTGAAGAGAGCAGGAAAGCCTGCAGCCCCCAGGTGTGTGGGGCTACGCAAGCGGTTCCCAAAGAGCTTTAGAACAAGGCATAGTTTTCCCTGCTGGCTCTTTGGGCGTGGGACCAGTCTCCAGATATATGGCCATTTTTGTGCCTGGCGCGGCGCCAAGTCGGAAAGCGTGCTTTTGAGGCTGAAGAGAGCAGGAAAGCCTGCATCCCCCAGGTGTGTGGGGCTACGCAAGCGGTTCCCAAAGAGCTTTAGAACAAGGCATAGTTTTCCCTGCTGGCTCTTTGGGCGTGGAACCAATCTCCAGCCATATGGCCATTTTTGTGCCTGGCGTGGCGCCAAGTGCGAAAGGGTTCTTCTGAGGCTGAAGACAGCAGGAAAGCCTGCAGCCCCCAGGTGTGTGGGGCTACGCAAGCCGTTCCCAAAGAGCTTTAGAACAAGGCATAGTTTTCCCTGCTGGCTCTTTGGGCGTGGAACCAATCTCCAGACATAATGCCATTTTTGGGCGTGGCGCGGCGCCAAGTGGGAAAGGGTGGTTTTGAGGCTGAAGGCAGCAGGAAAGCCTGCAGCCCCCAGGTGTGTGGGGCTACGCAAGCGGTTCCCAAAGAGCTTTAGAACAAGGCATAGTTTTCCCTGCTGGCTCTTTGGGCGTGGGACCAGTCTCCAGACATATGGCCATTTTTGTGCCTGGCGCGGCGCCAAGTCGGAAAGGGTGGTTTTGAGGCTGAAGAGAGCAGGAAAGCCTGCAGCCCCCAGGTGTGTGGGGCTACGCAAGCCGTTCCCAAAGAGCTTTAGAACAAGGCATAGTTTTCCCTGCTGGCTCTTTGGGCGTGGGACCAATCTCCAGACATATGGCCATTTTTGGGCCTGGCGCGGCGCCAAGTGCGAAAGCGTGCTTTTGAGGCTGAGGAGAGCAGGAAAGCCTGCCGCCCCCAGGTGTGTGGGGCTACGCAAGCGGTTCCCAAAGAGCTTTAGAACAAGGCATAGTTTTCCCTGCTGGCTCTTTGGGCGTGGAACCAATCTCCAGACATATGGCCATTTTTGTGCCTGGCGCGGCGCCAAGTGGGAAAGGGTTCTTCTGAGGCTGAAGAGAGCAGGAAAGCCTGCAGCCCCCAGGTGTGTGGGGCTACGCAAGCGGTTCCCAAAGAGCTTTAGAACAAGGCATAGTTTTCCCTGCTGGCTCTTTGGGCGTGGGACCAGTCTCCAGACATATGGCCATTTTTGGGCCTGGCGCGGCGCCAAGTGGGAAAGGGTGCTTTTGAGGCTGAAGGCAGCAGGAAAGCCTGCAGCCCCCAGGTGTGTGGGGCTACGCAAGCGGTTCCCAAAGAGCTTTAGAACAAGGCATAGTTTTCCCTGCTGGCTCTTTGGGCGTGGAAGCAATCTCCAGACATATGACCATTTTTGGGCCTGGCGCGGCGCCAAGTGCGAAAGGGTTCTTCTGAGGCTGAAGAGAGCAGGAAAGCCTGCAGCCCCCAGGTGTGTGGGGCTACGCAAGCGGTTCCCAAAGAGCTTTAGAACAAGGCATAGTTTTCCCTGCTGGCTCTTTGGGCGTGGGACCAATCTCCAGACATATGGCCATTTTTGTGCCTGGCGCGGCGCCAAGTGTGAAAGGGTTCTTCTGAGGCTGAAGAGAGCAGGAAAGCCTGCAGCCCCCAGGTGTGTGGGGCTACGCAAGCGGTCCCCAAAGAGCTTTAGAACAAGGCATAGTTTTCCCTGCTGGCTCTTTGGGCGTGGGACCAGTCTCCAGACATATGGCCATTTTTGGGCCTGGCGCGGCGCCAAGTGGGAAAGGGTGGTTTTGAGGCTGAAGGCAGCAGGAAAGCCTGCAGCCCCCAGGTGTGTGGGGCTACGCAAGAGGTTCCCAAAGAGCTTTAGAACAAGGCATAGTTTTCCCTGCTGGCTCTTTGGGAAAGGGACCAACCTCCAGACATATGGCCATTTTTGGGCCTTGCGCGGCACCAAGTGCGAAAGGGTTCTTCTGAGGCTGAAGAGAGCAGGAAAGCCTGCAGCCCCCAGGTGTGTGGGGCTACGCAAGCTGTTCCCAAAGAGCTTTAGAACAAGGCATAGTTTTCCCTGCTGGCTCTTTGGGCGTGGGACCAACCTCAAGACATATGGCTATTTTTGGGCCTGGCGCGGCGCCAAGTGGGAAAGGGTGCTTTTGAGGCTGAAGGCAGCAGGAAAGCCTGCAGCCCCCAGGTGTGTGGGGCTACGCAAGCAGTTCCCAAAGAGCTTTAGAACAAGGCATAGTTTTCCCTGCTGGCTCTTTGGGCGTGGATCCAATCTCCAGACATATGGCCATTTTTGTGCCTGGCGTGGCGCCAAGTGCGAAAGGGTTCTTCTGAGGCTGAAGACAGCAGGAAAGCCTGCAGCCCCCAGGTGTGTGGGGCTACGCAAGCCGTTCCCAAAGAGCTTTAGAACAAGGCATAGTTTTCCCTGCTGGCTCTTTGGGAAAGGGACCAACCTCCAGACATATGGCGATTTTTGGGCCTTGCGCGGCACCAAGTAGGAAAGGGTTCTTCTGAGGCTGAAGAGAGCAGGAAAGCCTGCAGCCCCCAGGTGTGTGGGGCTACGCAAGCGGTTCCCAAAGAGCTTTAGAACAAGGCATAGTTTTCCCTGCTGGCTCTTTGGGCGTGGAACCAGTCTCCAGACATATGGCCATTTTTGGGCCTGGCGCGGCGCCAAGTGCGAAAGGGTTCTTCTGAGGCTGAAGAGAGCAGGAAAGCCTGCAGCCCCCAGGTGTGTGGGGCTACGCAAGCTGTTCCCAAAGAGCTTTAGAACAAGGCATAGTTTTCCCTGCTGGCTCTTTGGGCGTGGGACCAATCTCCAGACATATGGCCATTCTTTGGCCTGGCGCGGCGCCAAGTGGGAAAGGGTGCTTTTGAGGCTGAAGGCAGCAGGAAAGCCTGCAGCCCCCAGGTCTGTGGGGCCACGCAAGCGGTTCCCAAAGAGCTTTAGAACAAGGCATAGTTTTCCCTGCTGGCTCTTTGGGCGTGGGACCAGTCTCCAGACATATGGCCATTTTTGGGCCTGGCGCGGCACCAAGTGGGAAAGGGTGGTTTTGAGGCTGAAGGCAGCAGGAAAGCCTGCAGCCCCCAGGTGTGTGGGGCTACGCAAGAGGTTCCCAAAGAGCTTTAGAACAAGGCATAGTTTTCCCTGCTGGCTCTTTGGGAAAGGGACCAACCTCCAGACATATGGCCATTTCTGGGCCTTGCGCGGCACCAAGTGCGAAAGGGTTCTTCTGAGGCTGAAGAGAGCAGGAAAGCCTGCAGCCCCCAGGTGTGTGGGGCTACGCAAGCGGTTCCCAAAGAGCTTTAGAACAAGGCATAGTTTTCCCTGCTGGCTCTTTGGGCGTGGGACCAGTCTCCAGATATATGGCCATTTTTGTGCCTGGCGCGGCGCCAAGTCGGAAAGCGTGCTTTTGAGGCTGAAGAGAGCAGGAAAGCCTGCAGGCCCCAGGTGTGTGGGGCTACGCAAGCGGTTCCCAAAGAGCTTTAGAACAAGGCATAGTTTTCCCTGCTGGCTCTTTGGGCGTGGAACCAATCTCCAGCCATATGGCCATTTTTGTGCCTGGCGTGGCGCCAAGTGCGAAAGGGTTCTTCTGAGGATGAAGACAGCAGGAAAGCCTGCAGCCCCCAGGTGTGTGGGGCTACGCAAGCTGTTCCCAAAGAGCTTTAGAACAAGGCATAGTTTTCCCTGCTGGCTCTTTGGGCGTGGAACCAATCTCCAGACATAATGCCATTTTTGGGCCTGGCGCGGCGCCAAGTGGGAAAGGGTGGTTTTGAGGCTGAAGGCAGCAGGAAAGCCTGCAGCCCCCAGGTCTGTGGGGCTACGCAAGCGGTTCCCAAAGAGCTTTAGAACAAGGCATAGTTTTCCCTGCTGGCTCTTTGGGCGTGGGACCAGTCTCCAGACATATGGCCATTTTTGTGCCTGGCGCGGCGCCAAGTCGGAAAGGGTGGTTTTGAGGCTGAAGAGAGCAGGAAAGCCTGCAGCCCCCAGGTGTGTGGGGCTACGCAAGCCGTTCCCAAAGAGCTTTAGAACAAGGCATAGTTTTCCCTGCTGGCTCTTTGGGCGTGGGACCAATCTCCAGACATATGGCCATTTTTGGGCCTGGCGCGGCGCCAAGTGCGAAAGCGTGCTTTTGAGGCTGAGGAGAGCAGGAAAGCCTGCAGCCCCCAGGTGTGTGGGGCTACGCAAGCGGTTCCCAAAGAGCTTTAGAACAAGGCATAGTTTTCCCTGCTGGCTCTTTGGGCGTGGAACCAATCTCCAGACATATGGCCATTTTTGTGCCTGGCGCGGCGCCAAGTGCGAAAGGGTTCTTCTGAGGCTGAAGAGAGCAGGAAAGCCTGCAGCCCCCAGGTGTGTGGGGCTACGCAAGCGGTTCCCAAAGAGCTTTAGAACAAGGCATAGTTTTCCCTGCTGGCTCTTTGGGAAAGGGACCAGTCTCCAGACATATGGCCATTTTTGGGCCTGGCGCGGCGCCAAATGGGAAAGGGTTCTTCTGACGCTGAAGAGAGCAGGAAAGCCTGCAGCCCCCAGGTGTGTGGGGCTACGCAAGCGGTTCCCAAAGAGCTTTAGAACAAGGCATAGTTTTCATGCTGGCTCTTTGGGCGTGGGACCAATCTCCAGACATATGGCCATTTTTGTGCCTGGCGCGGCGCCAAGTGTGAAAGGGTTCTTCTGAGGCTGAAGAGAGCAGGAAAGCCTGCAGCCCCCAGGTGTGTGGGGCTACGCAAGCGGTCCCCAAAGAGCTTTAGAACAAGGCATAGTTTTCCCTGCTGCCTCTTTGGGCGTGGGACCAACCTCCAGACATATGGCCATTTTTGGGCCTGGCGCGGCGCCAAGTGGGAAAGGGTGGTTTTGAGGCTGAAGGCAGCAGGAAAGCCTGCAGCCCCCAGGTGTGTGGGGCTACGCAAGCGGTTCCCAAAGAGCTTTAGAACAAGGCATAGTTTTCCCTGCTGGCTCTTTGGGAAAGGGACCAACCTCCAGACATATGGCCATTTTTGGGCCTTGCGCGGCACCAAGTGCGAAAGGGTTCTTCTGAGGCTGAAGAGAGCAGGAAAGCCTGCAGCCCCCAGGTGTGTGGGGCTACGCAAGCTGTTCCCAAAGAGCTTTAGAACAAGGCATAGTTTTCCCTGCTGGCTCTTTGGGCGTGGGACCAACCTCAAGACATATGGCCATTTTTGGGCCTGGCGCGGCGCCAAGTGGGAAAGGGTGCTTTTGAGGCTGAAGGCAGCAGGAAAGCCTGCAGCCCCCAGGTGTGTGGGGCTACGCAAGCGGTTCCCAAAGAGCTTTAGAACAAGGCATAGTTTTCCCTGCTGGCTCTTTGGGCGTGGAACCAATCTCCAGCCATATGGCCATTTTTGTGCCTGGCGTGGCGCCAAGTGCGAAAGGGTTCTTCTGAGGCTGAAGAGAGCAGGAAAGCCTGCAGCCCCCAGGTGTGTGGGGCTACGCAAGCCGTTCCCAAAGAGCTTTAGAACAAGGCATAGTTTTCCCTGCTGGCTCTTTGGGCGTGGGACCAATCTCCAGACATATGGCCATTTTTGGGCCTGGCGCGGCGCCATGTGGGAAAGGGTGGTTTTGAGGCTGAAGGCAGCAGGAAAGCCTGCAGCCCCCAGGTGTGTGGGGCTACGCAAGCGGTTCCCAAAGAGCTTTAGAACAAGGCATAGTTTTCCCTGCTGGCTCTTTGGGAAAGGGACCAACCTCCAGACATATGGCCATTTTTGGGCCTTGCGCGGCACCAAGTAGGAAAGGGTTCTTCTGAGGCTGAAAGAGCAGGAAAGCCTGCAGCCCCCAGGTGTGTGGGGCTACGCAAGCGGTTCCCAAAGAGCTTTAGAACAAGGCATAGTTTTCCCTGCTGGCTCTTTGGGCGTGGGACCAATCTCCAGACATATGGCCATTCTTTGGCCTGGCGCGGCGCCAAGTGGGAAAGGGTGCTTTTGAGGCTGAAGGCAGCAGGAAAGCCTGCAGCCCCCAGGTCTGTGGGGCTACGCAAGCGGTTCCCAAAGAGCTTTAGAACAAGGCATAGTTTTCCCTGCTGGCTCTTTGGGCGTGGGACCAGTCTCCAGACATATGGCCATTTTTGTGCCTGGCGCGGCGCCAAGTCGGAAAGGGTGGTTTTGAGGCTGAAGAGAGCAGGAAAGCCTGCAGCCCCCAGGTGTGTGGGGCTACGCAAGCGGTTCCCAAAGAGCTTTAGAACAAGGCATAGTTTTCCCTGCTGGCTCTTTGGGCGTGGGACCAATCTCCAGACATATGGCCATTTTTGGGCCTGGCGCGGCGCCAAGTGCGAAAGCGTGCTTTTGAGGCTGAGGAGAGCAGGAAAGCCTGCAGCCCCCAGGTGTGTGGGGCTACGCAAGCGGTTCCCAAAGAGCTTTAGAACAAGGCATAGTTTTCCCTGCTGGCTCTTTGGGCGTGGAACCAATCTCCAGACATATGGCCATTTTTGTGCCTGGCGCGGCGCCAAGTGGGAAAGGGTTCTTCTGAGGCTGAAGAGAGCAGGAAAGCCTGCAGCCCCCAGGTGTGTGGGGCTACGCAAGCCGTTCCCAAAGAGCTTTAGAACAAGGCATAGTTTTCCCTGCTGGCTCTTTGGGAAAGGGACCAGTCTCCAGACATATGGCCTTTTTTGGGCCTGGCGCGGCGCCAAGTGGGAAAGGGTTCTTCTGAGGCTGAAGAGAGCAGGAAAGCCTGCAGCCCCCAGGTGTGTGGGGCTACGCAAGCGGTTCCCAAAGAGCTTTAGAACAAGGCATAGTTTTCATGCTGGCTCTTTGGGCGTGGGACCAATCTCCAGACATATGGCCATTTTTGGGCCTGGCGCGGCGCCAAGTGTGAAAGGGTTCTTCTGAGGCTGAAGAGAGCAGGAAAGCCTGCAGCCCCCAGGTGTGTGGGGCTACGCAAGCGGTTCCCAAAGAGCTTTAGAACAAGGCATAGTTTTCCCTGCTGGCTCTTTGGGCGTGGGACTAGTCTCCAGACATATGGCCATTTCTGTGCCTGGCGTGACGCCATGTGGGAAAGGGTGGTTTTGAGGCTGAAGGCAGCAGGAAAGCCTGCAGCCCCCAGGTGTGTGGGGCTACGCAAGCGGTTCCCAAAGAGCTTTAGAACAAGGCATAGTTTTCCCTGCTGGCTCTTTGGGCGTGGGACCAGTCTCCAGACATATGGCCATTTTTGGGCCTGGCGCGGCGCCAAGTGGGAAAGGGTGGTATTGAGGCTGAAGGCAGCAGGAAAGCCTGCAGCCCCCAGGTGTGTGGGGCTACGCAAGCGGTTCCCAAAGAGCTTTAGAACAAGGCATAGTTTTCCCTGCTGGCTCTTTGGGCGTGGGACCAATCTCCAGACATATGGCCATTTTTGGGCCTGGCGCGGCGCCAAGTGCGAAAGGGTTCTTCTGAGGCTGAAGAGAGCAGGAAAGCCTGCAGCCCCCAGGTGTGTGGGGCTACGCAAGCCGTTCCCAAAGAGCTTTAGAACAAGGCATAGTTTTCCCTGCTGGCTCTTTGGGCGTGGAACCAATCTCCAGACATATGGCCATTTTTGTGCCTGGCGCGGCGCCAAGTGCGAAAGGGTTCTTCTGAGGCTGAAGAGAGCAGGAAAGCCTGCAGCCCCCAGGTGTGTGGGGCTACGCAAGCTGTTCCCAAAGAGCTTTAGAACAAGGCATAGTTTTCCCTGCTGGCTCTTTGGGCGTGGGACCAATCTCCAGACATATGGCCATTTTTGGGCCTGGCGCGGCGCCAAGTGGGAAAGGGTGGTTTTGAGGCTGAAGGCAGCAGGAAAGCCTGCAGCCCCCAGGTGTGTGGGGCTACGCAAGCGGTTCCCAAAGAGCTTTAGAACAAGGCATAGTTTTCCCTGCTGGCTCTTTGGGCGTGGGACCAATCTCCAGACATATGGACATTTTTGTGCCTGGCGTGACGCCAAATGGGAAAGCGTGTTTTTGAGGCTGAAGAGAGCAGGAAAGCCTGCAGCCCCCAGGTGTGTGGGGCTACGCAAGCGGTTCCCAAAGAGCTTTAGAACAAGGCATAGTTTTCCCTGCTGGCTCTTTGGGCGTGGGACCAACCTCCAGACATATGGCCATTTTTGGGCCTGGCGTGACGCCAAGTGGGAAAGGGTGGTTTTGAGGCTGAAGGCAGCAGGAAAGCCTGCAGCCCCCAGGTGTGTGGGGCTACGCAAGCGGTTCCCAAAGAGCTTTAGAACAAGGCATAGTTTTCCCTGCTGGCTCTTTGGGCGTGGGACCAACCTCCAGACATATGGCCATTTTTGTGCCTGGCGCGGGGCCATGTGGGAAAGGGTGGTTTTGAGGCTGAAGGCAGCAGGAAAGCCTGCAGCCCCCAGGTGTGTGGGGCTACGCAAGCGGTTCCCAAAGAGTTTTAGAACAAGGCATAGTTTTCCCTGCTGGCTCTTTGGGCGTGGGACCAGTCTCCAGACATATGGCCATTTTTGGGCCTGGCGCGGCGCCAAATGGGAAAGGGTGGTTTTGAGGCTGAAGGCAGCAGGAAAGCCTGCAGCCCCCAGGTGTGTGGGGCTACGCAAGCGGTTCCCAAAGAGCTTTAGAACAAGGCATAGTTTTCCCTGCTGGCTCTTTGGGCGTGGGACCAACCTCCAGACATATGGCCATTTTTGGGCCTGGCGTGACGCCATGTGGGAAAGGGTGGTTTTGAGGCTGAAGGCAGCAGGAAAGCCTGCAGCCCCCAGGTCTGTGGGGCCACGCAAGCGGTTCCCAAAGAGCTTTAGAACAAGGCATAGTTTTCCCTGCTGGCTCTTTGGGCGTGGGACCAGTCTCCAGACATATGGCCATTTTTCTGCCTGGCGTGACGCCATGTGGGAAAGGGTGGTTTGAGGCTGAAGGCAGCAGGAAAGCCTGCAGCCCCCAGGTGTGTGGGGCTACGCAAGCGGTTCCCAAAGAGCTTTAGAACAAGGCATAGTTTTCCCTGCTGGCTCTTTGGGCGTGGGACCAGTCTCCAGACATATGGCCATTTTTGGGCCTGGCGCGGCGCCAAGTGGGAAATGGTGGTTTTGAGGCGGAAGGCAGCAGGAAAGCCTGCATCCCCCAGGTGTGTGGGGCTACGCAAGCGGTTCCCAAAGAGCTTTAGAACAAGGCATAGTTTTCCCTGCTGGCTCTTTGGGAAAGGGACCAGTCTCCAGACATATGGCCATTTTTGGGCCTGGCGCGTGGCCAAATGGGAAAGGGGTGTTTGGAGGCTGAAGGCAGCAGGAAAGCCTGCAGCCCCCAGGTGTGTGGGGCTACGCAAGCGGTTCCCAAATACCTTTAGAACAAGGCATAGTTTTCCCTGCTGGCTCTTGGGCGTGGGACCAGTCTCCAGACATATGGCCATTTTTGGGCCTGGCGCGGGGCCATGTGGGAAAGGGTGGTTTTGAGGCTGAAGGTAGCAGGAAAGCCTGCAGCCCCCAGGTGTGTGGGGCTACGCAAGCGGTTCCCAAAGAGCTTTAGAACAAGGCATAGTTTTCCCTGCTGGCTCTTTGGGAAAGGGACCAGTCTCCAGACATATGGCCATTTTTGGGCCTGGCGCGGCGCCAAATGGGAAAGGGGTGTTTTGAGGTTGAAGGCAGCAGGAAAGCCTGCAGCCCCCAGGTGTGTGGGGCTACGCAAGCGGTTCCCAAAGAGCTTTAGAACAAGGCATAGTTTTCCCTGCTGGCTCTTTGGGCGTGGGACCAACCTCCAGACATATGGCCATTTTTGTGCCTGGCGTAACGCCATGTGGGAAAGGGTGGTTTTGAGGCTGAAGAGAGCAGGAAAGCCTGCAGCCCCCAGGTGTGTGGGGCTACGCAAGCGGTTCCCAAAGAGCTTTAGAACAAGGCATAGTTTTCCCTGCTGGCTCTTTGGGCGTGGGACCAACCTCAAGACATATGGCCATTTTTGGGCCTGGCGTGACGCCATGTGGGAAAGGGTGGTTTTGAGGCTGAAGGCAGCAGGAAAGCCTGCAGCCCCCAGGTCTGTGGGGCCACGCAAGCGGTTCCCAAAGAGCTTTAGAACAAGGCATAGTTTTCCCTGCTGGCTCTTTGGGCGTTGGACCAACCTCCAGACATATGGCCATTTTTGTGCCTGGCGTGACGCCATGTGGGAAAGGGTGGTTTTGAGGCTGAAGGCAGCAGGAAAGCCTGCAGCCCCCAGGTGTGTGGGGCTACGCAAGCGGTTCCCAAAGAGCTTTAGAACAAGGCATAGTTTTCCCTGCTGGCTCTTTGGGCGTGGGACCAGTCTCCAGACATATGGCCATTTTTGTGCCTGGCACGGCGCCAAGTGGGAAAGGGTGGTTTTGAGGCTGAAGGCAGCAGGAAAGCCTGCAGCCCCCAGGTGTGTGGGGCTACGCAAGCCGTTCCCAAAGAGCTTTAGAACAAGGCATAGTTTTCCCTGCTGGCTCTTTGGGCGTGGGACCAGTCTCCAGACATATGGCCATTTTTGGGCCTGGCGCGGCGCCAAGTGGGAAAGGGTAGTTTTGAGGCTGAAGGCAGCAGGAAAGCCTGCAGCCCCCAGGTGTGTGGGGCTACGCAAGCGGTTCCCAAAGAGCTTTAGAACAAGGCATAGTTTTCCCGGCTGGCTCTTTGGGAAAGGGACCAGTCTCCAGACATATGGCCATTTTTGGGCCTGGCGCGGGGCCAAATGGGAAAGGGGTGTTTGGAGGCTGAAGGCAGCAGGAAAGCCTGCAGCCCCCAGGTGTGTGGGGCTACGCAAGCGGTTCCCAAATACCTTTAGAACAAGGCATAGTTTTCCCTGCTGGCTCTTGGGCGTGGGACCAGTCTCCAGACATATGGCCATTTTTGGGCCTGGCGCGGGGCCATGTGGGAAAGGGTGGTTTTGAGGCTGAAGGCAGCAGGAATGCCTGCAGCCCCCAGGTGTGTGGGGCTACGCAAGCGGTTCCCAAAGAGCTTTAGAACAAGGCATAGTTTTCCCTGCTGGCTCTTTGGGAAAGGGACCAGTCTCCAGACATATGGCCATTTTTGGGCCTGGCGCGGCGCCAAATGGGAAAGGGGTGTTTGGAGGCTGAAGGCAGCAGGAAAGCCTGCAGCCCCCAGGTGTGTGGGGCTACGCAAGCGGTTCCCAAAGAGCTTTAGAACAAGGCATAGTTTTCCCTGCTGGCTCTTTGGGCGTGGGACCAGTCACCAGACATATGGCCATTTTTCTGCCTGGCGTGACGCCATGTGGGAAAGGGTGGTTTTGAGGCTGAAGGCAGCAGGAAAGCCTGCAGCCCCCAGGTCTGTGGGGCCACGCAAGCGGTTCCCAAATAACTTTAGAACAAGGCATAGTTTTCCCTGCTGGCTCTTTGGGCGTGGGACCAGTCTCCAGACATATGGCCATTTTTGGGCCTGGCACGGCGCCAAGTGGCAAAGGGTTCTTCTGAGGCTGAAGAGAGCAGGAAAGCCTGCATCCCCCAGGTGTGTGGGGATACGCAAGCGGTTCCCAAAGAGCTTTAGAACAAGGCATAGTTTTCCCTGCTGGCTCTTGGGCGTGGGACCAGTCTCCAGACATATGTCCATTTTTGGGCCTGGCGCGGCGCCAAGTGGGAAAGGGTGGTTTTGGGGCTGAAGGCAGCAGGAAAGCCTGCAGCCCCCAGGTGTGTGGGGCTACGCAAGCGGTTCCCAAAGAGCTTTAGAACAAGGCATAGTTTTCCCTGCTGGCTCTTTGGGCGTGGGACCAACCTCCAGACATATGGCCATTTTTCTGCCTGGCGTGACGCCATGTGGGAAAGGGTGGTTTTGAGGCTGAAGGCAGCAGGAAAGCCTGCAGCCCCCAGGTCTGTGGGGCTACGCAAGCGGTTCCCAAAGAGCTTTAGAACAAGGCATAGTTTTCCCTGCTGGCTCTTTGGGCGTGGGACCAGTCTCCAGACATATGGCCATTTTTGGGCCTGGCGCGGCGCCAAATGGGAAAGGGTGTTTGGAGGCTGAAGGCAGCAGGAAAGCCTGCAGCCCCCAGGTGTGTGGGGCTACGCAAGCGGTTCCCAAATAGCTTTAGAACAAGGCATAGTTTTCCCTGCTGGCTCTTGGGCGTGGGACCAGTCTCCAGACATATGGCCATTTTTGGGCCTGGCGCGGCACCAAGTGGGAAAGGGGTGTTTGGAGGCTGAAGGCAGCAGGAAAGCCTGCAGCCCCCAGGTGTGTGGGGCTACGCAAGCGGTTCCCAAAGAGCTTTAGAACAAGGCATAGTTTTCCCTGCTGGCTCTTTGGGCGTGGGACCAGTCTCCAGCCATATGGCCATTTTTCTGCCTGGCGCGGGGCCATGTGGGAAAGGGTGATTTTGAGGCTGAAGGCAGCAGGAATGCCTGCAGCCCCCAGGTGTGTGGGGCTACGCAAGCGGTTCCCAAAGAGCTTTAGAACAAGGCATAGTTTTCCCTGCTGGCTCTTTGGGCGTGGGACCAGTCTCCAGACATATGGCCATTTTTGTGCCTGGCGCGGGGCCAAATGGGAAAGGGTGGTTTTGAGGCTGAAGGCAGCAGGAAAGCCTGCAGCCCCCAGGTGTGTGGGGCTACGCAAGCGGTTCCCAAAGAGCTTTAGAACAAGGCATAGTTTTCCCTGCTGGCTCTTTGGGCGTGGGACCAACCTCAAGACATATGGCCATTTTTGGGCATGGCGCGGTGCCATGTGGGAAAGGGTGGTTTTGAGGCTGAAGGCAGCAGGAAAGCCTGCAGCCCCCAGGTCTGTGGGGCCACGCAAGCGGTTCCCAAAGAGCTTTAGAACAAGGCATAGTTTTCCCTGCTGGCTCTTTGGGCGTGGGACCAACCTCCAGACATATGGCCATTTTTCTGCCTGGCGTGACGCCATGTGGGAAAGGGTGGTTTTGAGGCTGAAGGCAGCAGGAAAGCCTGCAGCCCCCAGGTGTGTGGGGCTACGCAAGCGGTTCCCAAAGAGCTTTAGAACAAGGCATAGTTTTCCCTGCTGGCTCTTTGGGCGTGGGACCAGTCTCCAGACATATGGCCATTTTTGTGCCTGGCACGGCGCCAAGTGGGAAAGGGTGGTTTTGAGGCTGAAGGCAGCAGGAAAGCCTGCAGCCCCCAGGTGTGTGGGGCCACGCAAGCGGTTCCCAAAGAGCTTTAGAACAAGGCATAGTTTTCCCTGCTGGCTCTTTGGGAAGGGGACCAGTCTCCAGACATATGGCCATTTTTGGGCCTGGCGCGGCGCCAAGTGGGAAAGGGTGGTTTTGAGGCTGAAGGCAGCAGGAAAGCCTGCATCCCCCAGGTGTGTGGGGCTACGCAAGCGGTTCCCAAAGAGCTTTAGAAAAAGCCATAGTTTTCCCTGCTGGCTCTTTGGGCATGGAACCAGTCTCCAGACATATGGCCATTTTTGGGCCTGGCGCGGGGCCAAATGGGAAAGGGGTGTTTGGAGGCTGAAGGCAGCAGGAAAGCCTGCATCCCCCAGGTGTGTGGGGCTACGCAAGCGGTTCCCAAATACCTTTAGAACAAGGCATAGTTTTCCCTGCTGGCTCTTTGGGAAAGGGACCAGTCTCCAGACATATGGCCATTTTTGGGCCTGGCGCGGGGCCATGTGGGAAAGGGTGGTTTTGAGGCTGAAGGCAGCAGGAATGCCTGCAGCCCCCAGGTGTGTGGGGCTACGCAAGCGGTTCCCAAAGAGCTTTAGAACAAGGCATAGTTTTCCCTGCTGGCTCTTTGGGAAAGGGACCAGTCTCCAGACATATGGCCATTTTTGGGCCTGGCACGGCGCCAAGTGGGAAAGGGTGGTTTTGAGGCTGAAAGCGCGAGAAAAGCCTGCAGCCCCCAGTTTGTGTGGGGCTACGCAAGCGGTTCCCAAAGAGCTTTAGAACAAGGCATAGTTTTCCCTGCTGGCTCTTTGGGCGTGGGACCAGTCTCCAGACATATGGCCATTTTTGGGCCTGGCGCGGCGCCAAGTGGGAAAGGGTGGTTTTGAGGCTGAAGGCAGCAGGAAAGCCTGCAGCCCCCAGGTCTACGGGGCTACGCAAGCGGTTCCCAAAGAGCTTTAGAAAAAGCCATAGTTTTCCCTGCTGGCTCTTTGGGCGTGGGATCAATCTCCAGACATATGGCCATTCTTGGGCCTGGCGCGGCGCCAAGTGGGAAAGGGTG